>NW_006207862.1:1360231-1387901 GCF_000334495.1 Tupaia belangeri chinensis
TTCAGCAGTGTTTCTGTTTACAACCTATTTACTAAAGCAGCTTAGCAACATGCCTACAAAACATCTCCAAGAGACCAAGTGTTGGTCATAATCCTTCTTTCCCAGTAAGTATAAAGGCCCGACAACCCTTAGTCACTGGAGGATATAATAGAAACATCAAAGGAAAAAGAAAAGATGTCTGGGTTAGAAGGAAATATTTTCCTAGGAGAATGTGATAGTTGTTTCCACTCTTACTTCCTTTTAGAACTAACAGCATTTAGACAGTGCAGGGGTACTAGGCAGCAGCAGACAGAAGAAAATGAACTAAAAGCAATTAGGGTCTTACTACTTAGTTATCTAATATTCTGAGCCTGGGAATTAAAGGTAAATTTAAACACCCAGAAAGACCTTCCAAAGCCCAATCAATTTGACCACGACCATCCAGAGAAATACAGAAATGCATAAAGGCAAACGTAATGCAAATCAGTCTTCTGAAAGAAAAAAAATCTACATACTCAACCTCCTCATGTCCACACACTTCTCAATACACGCAAAGGTTAAAGACACTAGAGATGGTTATATTAACTTACTACCTTATTTTTGAAAACTTTAAAGTATTAACTCATGTTGACTTACAAAGTAATATTTGTTTACAGTTGCTTTTTTTCTTAGAGCAGTTTTGTTTACTCACTATAAAAGCTAAGATTAAATTCAGAAATGACAACATGGAAAGTGACCATCTCCTACATTCCCAACCCCGAGAGATGACCACTATTAACACTTTAAGCTCCAGCCATCGACAACGTTCTATGATTACAAAATGTCAAGGTTGAGGCTCCACAAAGGAATTATGTATTAATCAAGCAACTCCTCCACCCTTGAATGCCCAACCAGTGATACTAAAATACACTTTACAATGTCCCTACCAACTGTTCATGTAGCCAGTACTTGAATAATCTTTGTGACAAAGACCTGATTATTTCCAAAAGCAGTGTTTATTCTAATACTGAATGGCTATTACCTATCAGAGCATCTTCATTTCGTATTGAATATGTCTCTGTTTTTAAATGTTCATCCTTCAAATAAGGTATCCAGATGTGAACACAATGCTCTGAGACACTACAATCCTTTAGACACTATGCTTCTACCAATGGAGCCCAAAACATACTGCGGACTCAAATTGAACATACATTGATTAAAACCCTCCAGTATTTTTTTCATTGTTATCTGCTATAAAACCAAGTCATAGAGGCCTGCAGATGGCATAGAGGTTGCTGGACTCCCATGTGGCTGACCATGGTTTGAGTCCCAGACCCTGTGGCATGGGACTCACACCGGGCATGTGTACATGTATGCCCATGATCCCAGGAGGAAAATGGAGGAGAAGGAATTGTGGTGTGGCCATCTGCCCTGGGAGGATTATTTCTCACTCTCTCACTGTCTGTTTCTCTCTGGCAAGCACATGTGCCCTAAAACAAAAAGCTCTAAAAAAAAAAAAAAGTCAGACAAGACAATGGTGCACTCATAACTCAGTGCTCTGCAATGTCCACATGGGAAGGTCCTGGGTTCATGCGCTCAGAGCCTCGCTGTACACACCAGTGCTACATGTGTATCTGAAGACTGGGGTGGGGCTAGAGGTAGACTGTGGCATGTCAGCCTTGTTGGGGGTGCCTAACTATCTCTGGCTTGCCCTCATGAAAGAAATTTGAAAAATACACTCTACATTGCACCTGTCTACAATAACATTTTTTAAATCATGTGGACTTTTATACTTAATCAATATGTACTATATATTTCCTCCTATTCAGTCCATCCTGACAGCTATTTTCAATCTCTGTCCTGAGAAAAACAGCATTTTAACTAAACAACTTATTATCATTGTCAGTTCCAGATTACATGCAGATTTGCAAAGCAAATTAATATTTACCCTTGTTAATAAAACTGCTGAATATTAAAATATTACTTAGCCATAAAAAGGGATAAAATTCTGATACACATTACAACATCTCAATGAACACTGAGATTATACTTAGTAAAATATGCCAGATACAGAAGGAAAAATATTGTATAATTTCTCTTACATAAGATTCATAGAATAGATGAATTCATAGAGACAGAAAGTGGAAATTTCCTGGGGCTGGGAGGAAGAGGAGTTATTGTTTAACAGTTACAGTTTGTGTTGGGGATGATGAAAGGTCTAGGTATACAGACAGTGGTGATGGTTACACAAAATTGTGAATGTATTTAATGTCACTGAATTGCACACTTATAAATGTTTACAATTAGTATTATTTTTACCACAATATTTTTTTCTTAAAAAAAGGGAGTGAAGGAGACCAGTATATGTCGCTGGACTCTCATGTAGTCGACCATGGTTCAAGTCCTGGACCTGGTGGCTTGAACTCACGCCAAGTGTGTGTACACGTGTGCCCAAGATCCCGAGAGGAGAATGGAGGAGAAGGGATTGTGGCATAGCCACCCCCCCTGGGGGGGTGATTTCTTGCTTTCTGTCTGTCTCTCTCTTTCTGGCGAGCGCACAAACACTATAGCAAAAACCTCTCCAAACCCTAAAGCAAAAACCCCCCCAAAAAAAAAAAAAAAAGGAATGAAGCCCACTGCCAGCTCCCTGCAGGGTGTCCCCCAAGATTGACTACTGACCAACCGACCCATGGACCATCCAGTTGCCTAGCTCTCCTCGAACTATGTCTAGTTCTTCCAGCTCTCCACTATGAAGAAGGTGGTCCAGCATCTCCGGCCTCTGGGCTCAACCAGGTGAAGGTCTCCCAGGCTGCAGCAGACTTAAAACAATTCTGTCTGCAGAATGCTTAACACGACCCCCTATCGACTGGAGTTGTCTTCAAGTACAAATCCATTCAGACCCCAGAAAGTCTGTTCTTTTTTGTAGTAAAATGAATCTTTCAAAGGTTTCCCAAACTATTTCTCATGAACCAGTGAATATTCAAGAGAGCTAAATTAGAAGCCTATACAAAAGCTTCCCCTGTAACACATGTGCCGTAACATACAAAACTTCTACTTTTGTTGGTCCTTAACATCTACCTCTCTGAATTTTCATAAATTTCTATTTCACAAAATTATTTTATACACACTGGCATCAGCATACAACAAAATACTTAGTATATATATAAAAGGAATGAGCTACCATTACAACTTGGATGAATCTGAAGAGAATCATGAAGAGTGAAAAAAAAAAGCTAATCTCACAAGGTTATATATTGCATGATTCTACTTACAAAACATTCTTGAAATAACAAATTTGCAAAAATGAAGACCAGAGTAGTGGTTGTCAGGGGTTAGGAGGCGGGGAAGAAAGGCGATAGGTGTGGTTACAAAAGGACAAGAAGCTGGGTATTCGTTGTTATAGAACCACTCTGTACCTTATCCGTGGTAAAGGATACAGAGGCTGAAACGTGATGAAAACGTACGGATGTAAACACACCCAACCATACGCACACACAATTATTATAAGTAAAACAGAAAATCCAGTAAGGTCAGTGGATTATATCTAGATCATTATCGTGGTTGTGGTATTTTCCTACAGTTGGCAAAACATTACCATTGCGGGAAACCAGGAGAAGGGCACATTAGCTCTCTCCACAGTATTTTGTCCAGTTGCAGGTGAACGTACAATGATTTCAAAATAGTTTTGTTTTTAAAAATGATTTTTATAAATGAACAAAAGATGGCAAAGCTTTGTGTCCGACCCACTGCCATCACCCCACTGACTGCTGTTATCGGGATCACCACCACGCGAACTTCCCACCAACAGACATCTGCATCCTTTTTATTAGCATTCTTTGAGTATTTGCTCCAACCAATTATACTTACATTTAATTATAAGATGACAACTCTTGTTTTTAAGGAAATTATTACTGCAACTTTAGTTAATATCCAATATTTTAACTTTAAATTTTCAAAATTTGCAAAAATAACATAGTAGATATTATCATGCCAAAAACAAAGCACCATCCAATAGAAATAGAAGGTGAACTACATACATATTTTTAAGTAGTCTCAGCCAAGCAGTGGTGGTGTGTGCTAGTCACTGCTCCTCAGTAGGTGAGGCCACGTGGGAGGCTCCGGTTGGATTCCCTGCCCACCCTTATGGCCAGGCTCAAGGCATGAACCTGTAGTCCCGGATACATAGGAAGATAAGGCAGGAGGCTTGCAACACTGTAATATCCAGTCTAAAATAAGACTTCGCAGGAGCACACACACCCACAAACACTCTTGGAGTTACATTAATAAAAACAATAATAAAAAGATAAAAATATTTTAATAACATTTTATTGGGTGAGCAGGTGGTACAGAGGTTAAGGTGGGTGGATCCCACAGTGCCAATGGCACAGTAGGAGTCCTGGACCTGGTAGCTTGAAAATCACTCTGGGCGCAAGTGCACCTGTACACAAAATCCTGAGAGGAAAATGGAGGTGGAATTGTGCATGGCCATTTCTTACTTTCTCACTCTCTTTCTTTCCAGCAAGTACACACACTCTATAGCAAAGACTGAGGGAAAAATTTCTCTCAATATTTCTCAATATTCTTGATAAAAAAATGGAATAATGTGGTGTGTCATGGTGCCATAGACTATGTGTTTTCCAGTAGATATCATGTAACACCACACTAGAATAATATAATTCTATCCATACAAAAAAACATATATTAGATAAGCAACAAAAAGCAACAAGACACATCACAACACAACAATATAAATCCAGCATAATTGTTTTTATTTGTTCTGAATGCTACTATGGGTACATAATAAAGTACAAATTTATAAATGAGATACATAGTCTTGCGTGATTGTGAACATTTTTAATACTGAATACTTACTGACTGCAGGAACAAGACAAAGACTGAAAAAGATTTCCTAGAATTGAAATGGACTGTGAAAGGGAATTCTCCATGCTGGAAAACTGGTGGTAAGTCTAAGTGGTCATTAAATAGGTAGGCTGTTAAGTGAGAAGTGGCTGCACCCCTCTTATTTTCTAAGATCTCTCAAAGACCACAATAACGTAAGTAAGTTCTAAGTTCCACAGAGTCAGTTACACCATGATCTCATTCTCCAGTCCCTTGGCCTACCAGAATTCTGGACACGTGCACGCAGACCGCCGCGGCATGCGTGCAGGCCAAGAGGGCTGAGAATCTGAACTGTGATCAGCATGTGGTTTCCAGCTCTGCAGTCCAGTATACTACTGCCTGTGCCACCAAGGCTGGGCCTATCCTTTATTATGATTATCATTATTATTATCTTCATCATAAATATTATTATTATTCGGTGTCATTTTCATCCTTCAAGTAAAAACAGGTACCTTATCAGTAAAAGGAAGTTTAAAAAAGAAAATCTTGGGGCCAGCTGATGGCATGGTGGTTAAGAATACCAGGTCCTACATGGCTGACTATGGGGCTCAAGTCCTACACCCAGCAGTTTGAGAAACAATGTGTGTATCTGCAATGCATGCCCCAAATCTCAACAGGACTCTGAAGGTGAAGATTACAGCATGACCATGCTCCATGGAGGGTGCTTTCTCAATTTCTCTCTCTCTGTCTCTGTCTCTCTCCAGGGAATGCTGGCAAATGGGGGGGGGGGGTTCTTACCCTTATAACTCAAAACAGAAAGACAAAAATCCAATTTATAAATGGGGTAGTTTTGAATATTTATTTTTCCAAAGACATGCAAATCAGTAATAAGCACAGCACATGAAAGGATATTCTACATCATTAACATTAGTCATTGGAGAAATGCAAATCAAAACTACAATGAGGTGCTTCACATCTACTAGGATAGTTAAAACAAAAGCCACAGACAAAAATAAGTGTTGGTGAATATATAGGAAAATTAGAACCCTTATATATAGTTGGTAGGGGGGAAATGGTACAGCCTTTACGGGAAACAGTTCAGCACTTCTTCAAAAGACTAAGCCACAGAATTACCCTGTGGGCCTAACCATGGTGGTGCTGGTGGCAGGGTATCACTATGCAATACTGGAGCCATGTGGGAAGGCCCTGGGGTCAAATCCTGGGTCATTCTGAACGTGTGAGTTGGGCCTGAAGGCACACTCTTGACTCTGGGGCTAGCTGGAATGCTGTGTAGAGATGTGTAGCATGGCAAGATCCTGTCAGGAGTTTCTGTTCCTTTCTCTCAATGAATATATAAAAACTTTTAAAAAAATATGACGCAACAATTCTATTCCTAGGTATATAACCAAAAGAAACAAAAAACACTGTATATATCCACAAAAATCATGTAAAGTTTGTAACAGTACTATTCATATCAGCCAAAATATGGAAACAAATTCTCATCAACTAATGACTGAAGAACCAAAATAGGGATACTCAGATCATGATATATTATTTGATATAAATAAACGGAAATGAAATGCTAAAACATTCTATAACATGAATGAACCCTAAAAACATATATTGTAAGATTCCACTCAAATGAAATGTCCTCAAGAGGAAAATCCATAGAAATAAGGAAGATTAGTGATTACTCAGAACTGGATGTAGGGGGAAATGGGGAGTCATCGTTAACGAGGATGAGATTTATTTCTGGTGTTGACAAAAATATTCTAAAATAGATAGTGGTGATGGTTGCAGAAATTTGAATATCCTTAAAAGCACTGAATTGTATACTTTAAAAAATGAATATTATGCTGTGTGAATTATATCTCAATAAATATAAATTATATTTCAATAAACAACAGTATTCTAGTTGATAAATTCTTTAAAACTATTGTTTTTAAAATGAAAGAGAGATGGGGCCAGCAGATGGCATGGTGGTTAAGGCTCTGGACTCCAACATGGCTGACCGCAGTTCAAGACCCAGAAATGGCAGCTTGCTTTCTCACTTTCTCTCTCTTTGTGTGTCTCTCTCTGGTGAGCACATGTGCCCTATATCAAAATTAATAATAATTAATTTTAATTAATTAATCAAAATAAATTAAATACATTTTTCTCCTTTTTTTAACAAGAGAAATTCCTATCTCTTGACCCTGCAGTTAAGAATAGCAATAGCTTTCCAAAAATCCATTCCTTGGGTGCTGACAAAAATACCAAGAGTAAAAGGCTCTAAGTCTGAATAATAAGGTAAATTTTATTTTCTTACAGGCTTGTTCTTTGCATATCTTTTTTTTTAAAAGAGTTTTTTTGCTAGTAGGGCACATATGCTCACCAGAGACACAGAAAGCACCACAATCCCTTCTCCTCCATTTTCCTCTCGGATCTTAGGCATGCGCACACACACATGCCTGGAGTGAGTTTTAGGCCACCAGGTCTGAGACTTGAACCATGGTCAACTACACTGCAGTCCAGTGACATAACCATTACGCAATTTGTATATATCTTTAATATGTCATTAAAAAAGGATCAATATTGGGGTCAGTAGGTGGCATGGTGGTTAAGATACTGGTCTTCCATATGGTCAACTGTGGTTAGAGTGATAAGGTGAGGCCAGCAGGTAGCATCAAAGTTAAAAAGCTGGATCCCACGTGGCTGAGTTTGCAGTTCAAGTCCTGGACCAGGTAGCTTGAAATTCACATTGGGTGTATGTGTGTGCATGCCCAAAATCCTGAAAAGGGACTGGAGGAGAAGGAATTGCTGCATGGCCATGCCCTCTAAAGGGTGATTTTTCACTTTCTCCTCTCTCTCTCTAGTGCATGCATGCCCCCTATAGCAAAAACAACTAAAAAAGGAAAAAAAAAAAAAAAAGGATAAGGCAAATAAATGTTCTTCTTGAACTCTGCAGAGAAATAACGAAAAGCAAATACACCATATTAAGCAAATACACCATATTAAAAAAGCCTATCTTTTTTTTTCTCCCTATTTTTAAGATACAGGACATCTGTGCTTATTGAAGAGGGACAATGAGAGGGAAAGTGAGAAATCACCACCCAAGGGAGATGGCTATGCCACAGCCCGTTCTTTTCCACTCTCCTACTGGGAATGTTAGGCACACATTGTATACACGCCCAGTGTGACTTTCTTTCTTTTGGAGAGGTTTTATCACTATAGGGTGCGTGCGCTCGCCAGAAAGAGAGAGAGACAGAGAGATAGAAAGCGAGAAACCCCCCCCCAGGGGGGATGACCAAGCCACAATCCCTTCTCCTCCAGTCTCCTCTTGGGATCTTGGGCATGCACACACATGCACCTGGCGTGAGTTCAAGTCACCAGGTCCGGGACTTGAACCGCGGCTGACTACATGGGAGTCCAGCAACATAGCCACTACACTAACTGCTGGTCCCCCCAGTGTGATTTTCAAGCTGCCAGGTCCAGGACCCAAACCTCAGTTATCCATATGGGAGTCCATGACCACCATACCACCTTGCTGCCCCCAAGCACAGCTGTTTTGTTTTATTTTAAGAATTATTTTATTTAACTTTATTTATCCATTTATTTATGTATTTCAATTTGACCAGAGAGGGACAGAGCGAGAGAAAGAGAGTGAGAAAGCCAGCCGCCAGGTCCAGGGCCCAAACTGCGGTTGGCCCCAGGCATAGCTGTTTTAAACTCAGAAAACAAAAGAATCTCTGAGAACAGATGAAGGAAAATTTTAGAACTAGAGTAAGCCTCAAACCCACAAAATGAAAAACAAAACCAAAAATTGAATGACAATAGACAATCTATGTAAAATATTCAATTTCATAAAATGACACATTCCACAAATAAATATTACATTCGAATAAAGCTATCTATTCTATATGAGACCTAAAATAACTCATTCCAAAGTCCATTTCCTGGATGAGAAAAGGAGATCAGATTATCACTCTAATTCTCAAAAAAGAAATAAGATTTAAGTTCCAATAATTATTCCAAAACACCACTACTATCACCTACACCCATCAGTCAGTACTCCTTTAGTTACAAACAGAACAAAACAAACTCAAAGTGATTTAAACACTATGGAAGTGCATTGTCTCTGAAGGATCAAGGTAGGGGTGGGCTTTAGGGCTGGTTAATCCAGTAGGTACTTAATACCACCAAGTACCCAGACTACTTCCATCTTATAGATCAGCTGTTGTTCTGGTTTTGATGGTAGACAGTTGAGACCAGCAGATGGCATAATGGTCACGTAATTGCACTACCACGTAGTCAACCACGAGTTGGTTTGAGTCCCAGACCCAGTGATTTAAAACTCACGGCTGACGCGTGTGCATGCGTGCCCAAGATCCCGAGAGGAGAATGGAGGAGAAGGGACTGCAGCTGGCCATCCCCCCCAAGGGAATGATTTTTTGCTTTCTGTCTCTGGTGAGTGCACATGTCCTCAGCAAAAAAAACCTCTTAAAAAAAATGGTAAAAAGATTTGTAAAATCAAATTTACAAATTTCTCATGAAGCTGAAGAATGAAGGGTCCTTCATATAAACTCCTTTCCTTCAGATTGACTAGCCAACTTGGATCATATGCCCATTCCAGAATTCATAACTGCCATCAAAGGAATGTCACATAAAAACTGACTTAAACGTGGGCTCCTGAATCCATCAATGCAAGAATAGAGTTACCATGAAGTCATTTTCGAACTATTCCAATAGAAATCCATAATAAGAAACACATTTTATGGGCTATCCCCACAGCCTAGCAGTTAAGGGAGCCAGATCCACATGGCTGACCACACAGTTTTAATCCTGGATCCAGTGGCTTGAAAAATATGCCTAGTGCATAGGGGTCCATGGCTAAAATCCCAAAGGGATAGAGAAATAGAGAAGAGATTTCAGTGTTACCATGGCCCATGGGGTGGGTACTTTCTCCCTCTCCCCTCTTCCTGTGTCTCTCTGTGAGTATTGAATGCAATCTCTGGAAAATGTGTGTGTGTGTGTGCATGTGTGCATATGTATATATATAAATACACAACTATAGGCCCTGCAGATGGTGTAATGGCTTTGTTGCTGGACTCTCACGTAGTCGACTGCGGTTCGAGTCCCGGACCCAGTGGCTTAAACTCATGCCAGGCGCATGTGCATGCATGCCCAAGATCCCAAGAGGAGAATGGAGAGACGAGACTGTGGCAAGGCCATCCCCCCTGTGGGGTGATTTCTCACTTTCTGTCTCTCTGTCTCTCTTCGTCTTTCTGGCAAGCATACATGCCCTGTAGCAAAAGCCTCCCCCACCAAATAAATAAATAAATACACAAATACATATTTTACAATACTCAGTGCACACATACACACAAACACAAATGAAACTAACATTCCATGAAATAATACTTATTATGTATAATGTACTCTGATTTTTTTAATTACATTTTTTTCATGTTGATTGCCATGCTGGTAAAATTGATTTTGTGATCCCTTAGCAGGTTGTGTCCAGCAGTTTCAAAAAGACTGGCTTAGGCTAATCTGAACTCACACCTAAGGGTAGAATCAAATTGAAAATGATACTGCTGCTGGTGCATGACAGGAAAAAGGCCAAACTTTCCAAATCAACCATTATAGCCACTGCATTGCCCACAGTGCATTCTGGTGTATGTTATCTTATTTGATCTGACGAAAGTAGTTGGAAAAGTCTACATGACATACAAGGAAAAGAGGTTTTATCTTTTCATTAAAAAAAAAAAATACATACACACACACACACACACACACACATATAGTTTTAAAACTTTCTTCGTTTAAGGTAAAGAGTTCCTAGTCAAAGACTGTTCACATAGATGTATTTTCTACAAAGCATCCACGAAGTCTGGCCAACAGGTATTATTAGATAGGACAAATAGGAAAATAAGTTGTTTTGTTTAATTTGCCAGGGTGCATGTATGCTCACCAGACACAAAGATAGAGCTGTTTCTCTATCTCTGTCAGAGAGAGACAGAGAAAGAGAGGTCCGGGACTCAAACCACACCATCGGCCATGTGGGATCCTATTGCCTCAAACCAGGCCATGGGCTGTCCTGAGAACAAGTTTTTAAAAAGAAATACAGCTAGAGCAATGACTCTCAACCACAGGTGAAATTTCACAATGTCTGAAGACATTTTTATTATCACAGCTTCTATACGGAAGTGTAATGTATATCTAGTGGGTAGAAGCCAGAGATGGTCATGTCAATGCATAGGAGAGCCTCCCAACCATAAAGAATTACCTGATAAAAAATATCAACTGCACCAAGGATGAGGAACTCCAAGTAGTACCACCTATGGTCTTATGTTATTCCTCTAGAATCCAAATGCCAAGCTGCAGTAAGAAAAAAAATGAGATATGTCTGGACTATTTGTTCTACTTTGAGAAGCTAAGTTTCACAAATGGAAAATAGTGAAAAAGAAACAGAATCCACGTGTTTCAGAGTAGTAACTGCTCTACAGTCGAAAGGAAAATTAATCTCACCTGTTCATGAGATTATTAAAAGAATTCAAAAAAGCCATTTTTCTATTACTTCACTGTAATGTAATTCTTTCATGAGAGAGAGTTATCAGTTTCCATTTACAGTTGGAGCCTTTTGCTATTATGAAGCAGTCACAAGAGCTAGCACAATGCAAGGGACAGCAACTGCAATACACTGTTCCTGGACATGAAGATAAGGAGGGTAAAGATGCAATTTCCTTAAAGCCCACCAGGTTGGGACAGTGGGACAGAATAGGAGGCTTCATCCCCTACTCACTGGACAGTCTTTCTAGTAGTTCCTATCTTTGCTTGATCATTCATACGTTCTCCTCCTGAAAGTAATTGTAGTCACTCCATGGTATTCTACAGCTCAGAAATGCTTTTCTTGTCTCTATATCTAACTGGAATCACATCCCTACCCTCAACAGGGCATCTCAGAGGAAGAAAAAGGAAGTAAATTGAGTGCCCTTAAACCTTTGTTAAAAGAAAGCCTGTGTTATTTCACACTAACACTGCCTCTCACTTTCGCTTTCCAACCACAGCAGCCATCCTGCTATCTTCCAGTAGGCCAAGCTCATATAACAACTTACACCTCAAATCCCATCCCAACCCTAAATGAAAGGCTTTTCACTTGTTCCCTCTTAACAAAATATTCACCTATATCTTTGCATATATTTCACCTTGCCATGTAGAACTCACTTTAAGTATCATAACTTCAGAGAAATGTTCTCTGTTTACTCAAATCTAAATTAATCCTCTAATCATTCTCTACCACGTCAAATTTCCCATGTGTTTTGTTTGTTTTTAACTGCTCAGTACCTTTAAACAGTCTTCCTTGTTTGGGGAAGGAAATCCCCAAGATAGATGTCATAAATTCACTTTCCCAGCCTCTCTCACAAACAGGAAGCAGGAATATAACCTATGTTCTGCCAATCAAATACATCCACATAATATTTCAATTAGGACAGAAACAAATAGAGGGGGGGATACCATGCAAAATCCACTTTGAAGAACCTGTCAGCATATATTAGTTTTCTTTCAGAACGGAAATAGCAGAGGTCCTAGAAGTTGCATCTTAAACACAGCATAGACAGCGTAGATTATAGTAACTTGTTCCCAGTTGCAAAAGGAATAGTCTCCAATGATTTTGTCCAGTGGTATAATTTGGACATTGTTCCTATATATGCACCAAGATTAATTATCTGGTTTCCCTTAAGATTCTGTGGGCTACTTGATATCCTTTAATTTTTTTTTTTCTTTCATCAGACCAACAGATGATGTAATGGTTACATCATTGGACTCCCACATAGCCGACCCCACTTTGAGTCCCAGACTCAGTGGCTTAAAACTCATGCTGGGTGCATGTGTGTGAGTACCCCAGATCCTGAGAGGAGAGTGGAGGAGAAAGGATCACAGCGTGGCCATTCCTTCTAGGGAGTGATTTCTCACTGTCTGTCTGTCAGTCTCTCCGGTGAGCACATGCACCCTATAGCAAAAACCTCTCTTAAAATTTTGTTTGTTTTTCTATTTAAACTAGAGTAGTTTCTGTTATTTGCAACTAAGAAATCTAATGAATTTCCACATTTTATCCATCAGATTCTCACTGTCTGGTATTTTCAAAAAATTATTTTACTTATTAACTGTATTTACCACAAGATTATAAGCTCAATAAAGACAGGGACATTGTCTACCTTGTTCATTGCTCTAAACTCAGTTTATAGAGTAGTGCTTCACATCTAAGAGGCACTAAATAAAATCTCAAAAGAACTTTCTACTGCTAGGCAAATATATACTTAGAAGCCAGGAGTTAAGAGCTAAAACATACCAATGTCTACTTGAGAAATCGAAGTGGCTTTTTGAACTGACACTTGAGCAGAATACTAAAAAGATAGATTATAATCGGGGGTGTGCAGAGGGGAGATATATATATAAGCACATACACACACACATTCACATTTATATCCTTTCTAAAGGATAAGAACAAACATATGGCACTAGAAACAAGTGTGACAAATGCAGAGAAATATGTGAAATTAAGGAAAAGTGTGTGGAGATTGGTAGGAAATACCATCAGCTATACAAGATAAGTCATATTATGAATGGCTCTGAATGCTAGTCTTGGGAAATGTATCTGATGATGTTTTAAGAACACTAATCCTCAATGAGTATATTCATCTTTTTTTATTCTAGATGTTATCTGCTGTGTAAAACTACAACAGCTACCCACACATTTTCCACAGTGTTCCTTCTCTGAACACTGGTGCTCTATATTTATCTGTTCAAGCTGAAATACTACTAGACGGAGTCTTATAATTAATCCTCTTGCAACCAAGCAAATACCCAATTTAAAGATAAAAATCTATTACCCAAATGGCCTTTATTTCCAACTCCCATTCCCAAAGAAATATTTTTAAATTTGTCTCAACTCCATTTACTTTTCAGTTCATTAGAATATCACACTGGTTCCAGGTGCATAAAAGAGCTTCGATGAAAAAAATTTTGTTTTATTTTGTATTAAAGTAACACAGTCACTCAGAACACAGATGATAAATTTTTATAAATAGATCTCTTTAGATAGTCTTTTAAGAAAGAATTCAGTAAATCCTACAAGTAACATCTATACAAAGGTTATATACTTATATTTTATGATCTTACATGAACCAGAAGGGACCTCACAAAGACTCTTGAAACTGGTATTAAAAAGCAATACATTAATAATTATTAAATATTAAATATGTGCATGCCATATGTATACATCCTTTGAACCAGCAATCCCTCTCCTGACTACTATCTTGTAAAATAAATGTACCAATACATGAAGATACATGTAAGATATTTACTGCAATGTCACAGTGATTAAAAAAAAAAAATGGAGAAACAAAGTGCCTGTCCATCAGTAAGGGATGAGTTAAATAAACAAAGGTATAGCTACAAGATAGAATAATTTCATATATAACAGGACATTATAAAGCACTGAACTAATATCTTAGAGCTATGCTAGCTGACTTAGAGAAAGCGCTAATATTTATTTCTATGTGACAAAAAGGAACAGAAAAGAATGCATGCATCAGATAATTCAATTTTATAAGACAAATTACACACATACATGTACGCACACACAATACATGTGTTCAGAGGAGGGAAGAAGAGTATACTCTGTGTGTGTGTGTGTGTGTGTGTGTGTGTGTGACCAAAAAACAGACAGAATTATTCAAATATGGGGAAAATACGGAAGGATATATATCATATGGTTACCTTAGAGCAAAATGGGAAGAAAAGAGAGAGAAGAAACTAGGCAAGAAAGGAGAAAAATATAAATGCACTTATATAGATACCTATGTTTAGATACAGATATTAATGTTCTCACAATAAAAACAATATGAAAGTAAAAAGAATTACTAGAAACCAGCTAATCCAACTTTCCAGATGATTCCAAGATTCACTCATTCAACACTAAGGACCTATTTCGTTCAATATACAGAAAAGGGTTGGCATTTCCTTGCTGATAACAGATCTAGTAACAAAGAATCCATCTATTTCCAAGAATGTCCATTCCATTTTAAACTTGATCTAATTAGAGAATATTCTTCCATGACCACACATAGAAGTACTTCCCTACTTTCACACGTGGTACAGCTCTCAAAATGTACTTACCAATTAAATGTAGAGATTCAGACTTAAGGAATTTAAAATATTAAAAAGTGACAAACTTGAAAACAAACAAACAAAAAGCAACTCAGATCACTAAGAATTAGTTCTCTAACATACAAAGACAAAGAACTAAAAATCACAAAGAAAAAGACCAACAACACAAGAGTCATTGTGTTGGCAAAGAGGGAAGCAGATAGTAATTCCCATACCTTCTACTTCTAGGAAACAGTCTATAAACCTCATATACAAGTAATGGTGACTGCAGGAGGTTATTCACTGTGGCAACGCAAACAACAGCAAAAGACTAGAAATAACTGTGTAAAGGGAATTCATTATTTTCTTAAATTTAGTTTGCCATAGGGTGTGTGCACTCTCCCAAGACAGAGAAGGGGAAGAGAAAAAGTGAAAAATCACCCCCCAGGGGCAATTGCCACGCCTCAGTCCTCTCAGTCCTCCATTCTCCTCTTGGAATTTTGGACACACAGGTACATGTGCCTGGCGTGTTTTTCAAGCCATCAGATTGGGACTCTAACTGTACAGTTGGCTAAGTGGAACCCAGTCACCCTAACCACCACATCACCAGCTGACCTAGAGATTTTTTTTCCAGTTTTTGCTACAGGGCATGTCCACTTGCCAGAGAGAGAGAGAAAGTGAGAAATCGCTTCTCCCCCACCCTCCAGGGGATGGCCATGCCAAAATCCCTTGTCTTCCAGTCGTCTCTCAGGATTTTGGAAATAAACACATGCACCCCTGGTGTGAAGTCGCTGGGCCCGGGACTCAAATTGCAGTCGACCATGTGGCAACCCATAGCCTGCTAGTCCCGGAAACTGATTTTTTAAAAGTACACTATACCCACAGGACTAGATGAAAGAACTATCAAGTCGTCAGGAAACTCAAGTTTTTTAATGCAAAAATGCATCATGATGTTTCCGACAGCCCAACACATGCTTTTTCTTTAATATTTTTGGTTACCAAATCTATAGACCAAAGTATAGGCTTTCCAATAATCTAAGAAGAATCCAATAGTTGTTATTAAAATGGCAAACAGGTTCTCAACGATGGCATCTCAAATAATGTTATTGCAATTTGTACCTGTAACTTGTAAGTATATAAGAATATGCTCAGGACACTCACCAATTCTATTTATATAGCCACACAGTATAAGGTTTGTCAGATGAGTAAAAAGAATGTTTACCTTTAACATTCTCAAAGATGCCAACAAAAACAAAATCGGTACGTAAATGTGTGTTACAAACACAAACAAAACATTGATATTCGGGGTGTTAAGCTACCATTTAATATGCATGACAAATCTGTTAACTATTTGGTATAATGCTGGGCAGAGGAAGCAAGATATAGTTATAATTTTATGTTTTATGTGGGGGTCTGCACATTTCTTCATGGAAAATGTGTATTATGAAAAAATTATATATGAATTTCAAAATTTTGCACCAAAACAAATTCATACTTAAAAAAATATTGCTAGAGGGCACAAATGCTTGCCAGAGAGACAGAAAGAGAAAAGGAAAGTGAGAAAACAGACCCCCTTAGGGTTGGTCATGCCTTAATCCCTCCTGCTCCATTTCTCCTTTCAGAATTTTGGGCACACCTATATATGTGCCTGCACACACACTCAGAGTGTTTTTCAAGCTGCGAGGTCCAGGACTCTAATAGCACAATCAGCCATGTGGTATCCACCACACCACCCAATAAACTCATATTTTAATTCCATTTTCCATGAACTTTTCGAACTTCTCTCACAGAGATAAACTACTCTCAAAAACAAGGTGAATGCCATTAAAAAAAAAGTCTGCAAACAAATATGTAAAAATGTTAACAAAGGTTGCCTTTTGAATAGCATTTTTCTTCTTCCTTTTTTGTTTGTGTGTACCTTAACTTTTCTATGATAAATACTTAATGCTTTTATAATAAGAACAAAAAATTAATAGATAATGATTCTGACTACAGTACTCTTCCTTTATCTGCAGGGGACACATTTTAAGAACCAGGGTGGATTCCTAAAACCACAGATAGTATACCAAACCTATATAATGCTGTTTTTTCCTATAAATATATATACCTATAATAAAGTTTAATTTACCAATTGGGCACAAGAAGAGTTTAACAACAACGATAATAAAACAGAATGAGGATTGTAACAAAATACATCTATAATAGAAGTTATGTGAATGTGATCTCTAAAAATATCTTATTGTGGGGCCAGCAGGTGGTGTGGCAGTTAAGGCACTAGACTCTCACATGGACAACTGTGGTTCAAGTCCTGGACTCCACGGGTGACTTCTTCTCATTTTCCCTCTGTCTCTGTCTCTCCCGCAAGCACACATGCCCTGTGGCAAAAATCTAAAAAAAAAAAAAAAAAAAAAATTATTGTATTATATACAGGTAATTAAAACCATGGCAAATGAAACCACAGATAAGAAAGGGACTACTGTATTTCAGAAAAAAATAAGAATCTGGGTCAGCGGGTGGCATGGTGGTTAAGGGGTTGGACTCCCGCATGGCCAACTGTGGTTCAAGTACCAACCCAGAGGCTTGAAACTTTTGCAAGTTGTGTGTGTGTGCATGCCCAAAATCCCAAGAGGCAAATGGGAAGAGATCGAATGGACTGCAGCATGGCCATCCCCCCGAGGGGTGATTTCTCACTTTCCCGCTCTGCGTCTGTCTCTTTCTCCAGTAAGCACACATGCCCTATGGCAAAATCCTAGGGAAAAACAAAACAATCATATCATATACATGAACAAAAAAAACAAGTTTATCTTTAACAAACTTGGTGATTTTTAAAACTTTTGCAACTTAGTTGCAAAAAAAGAGAAAACTTCTGGAAGATAAACATTTTCTGAAGTCAAAAGTAACACAAAAAAACCAAGTTTATCTTTACTCTAACAAACTTGGTGATTTTTAAAACTTTTGCAACTTAGTTGCAAAAAAAGAGAAAACTTCTGGAAGATAAACATTTTCTGAAGTCAAAAGTAACAGAACAAAAGAACCAAACTTTTTTTTGAGAGGTTTTTGCTATAGGATGCATGCGCTTGCCAGAAAGACAGAAAGACAGAGAGACAAAAAACAAGAAATCACCCCCCAGGGGGGATGGCCACGCCACAATCCTTTCTCCTCCATTCTCCTCTAGGGATCCTAGGCACGCACGCACATGTGCCTGGCAGGAGTTTAAGCCACTGAGTCCGGGACTCAATCCATGGTCGACTACATGGGAGTCCGGCAACATAGTCATTACACCAACCGCTGGTCCCAGAACCAAACTCTTGTAAGGGAAGGGACTCTTCCCCAATGCCCAATAGTCCTGGAGAAAGAAGTAATGCAAATTTTAGTTAAAAATCTTATGTAAAAAAGTAACACAAACTCATATGAAAAAAGAAGCATCTTTTTTTCCCTCTATTTTCAAACATGTGCTGGGAAAAAGTGACAACGTTCAGGCTTCTCTATTCTCTGGCCTCCATGAATAAAATCCAAAACCAAAAATGTATTAGAATGGTTACCCCTGAAAGATTAATTTTTTAAAAAAACTTAACTCAGGCTATCGTGTTTTCAACTCTGGTTAACGCTTGTAAAAATAGTTAAGCATAAAAAAGAAAGAAAAGAAAAAACTCTGACAATAACTATAGTACAATCTTGCTACCTCATTGTAATAGTGGCTATGCCTAGTTAAGTCAAATGGAAGGTTCAATTCTCTTGATAAAAATAGGAAAAACAAAAAGTAGCAACTGAGGTCAAGAAGGAAAGACAGTATTTATTACAGTTCATAAAGAGTCACATACCTTTTTAATTATGATAAATCAGCATGCTATATACTTGTCTATACATTTTAATATTTATATAGAAAAATCTTCATAAACCCATTTGATCTTCAAATAAAGTGTACAAATTACATTTTTTTTTACTTAGCACATATCTTCAAACTCATAATGATAAAAGGTTCTTCAAAAAGTTCACAGATGGGACCAGCAGTTAGCGTAATGGCTATGTCACTGGACTCCTATGTAGCCAACCGCAGTTCGAGTCCCGGACCCGGTGGCTTAAACTCACACTGGGCGAGTGTGTGTGCGTGCCCGAGATCCCGAGAGGAGAATGGAGGAGAAGGGATTGCAGCGTGGCCATCTCCCCTGGGGGGTGATTTCTCGCTTTCTATCTCTCTGTCTCTCTCTGGCAAGCGCACATGCCCTATGTCAAAAACCTCTCCAAAAAAGAAAAAGGAAAAAAAAAAAAGTTCACAGAAAATGAATCCTATGAAAAACTATGCATAGAATTAAAAATGTTTGCATGGATATAAGCTTGTATTTTAATTCTACTTTTCCAAATCCTTTTTGAAGTCTCCTCATACTACTATGAGGATAACACTACCAGATATACACTTAGCCATAAATATTGTTGAGTTCCTCATAAGGAGTTTAATGAATGACAATTTTAAGTTGCAATTACCAATAACAGGCCCAAACTGATTTGTGTTTATATGTATCACAGATATTTTCATTTCAGCCAAAATGAAATGCTTCTTTTTCCATCTCAACAGCAAATACAAACATTACCCCCGCTCACAGACAATGCTGGCTAGAAATAGCAGTAATGCATCATTATACCAAGGCATCAGACAGGTGCAAAGATCACCATATTGTATGCTAGAAATCATTTCAGAACAACCAGTAAAATTTCTATACAGAGAAATCATGGAAGACCTTACTAAGAATACAAAACTTTAACAGACTTGAAGGGAGATAAGAAATAAGCAAACCTAACAAGTACTCAGGAGAAGAGCATTCCAATCATAGAAAACAACAAACGCAAAGCTTCTGTGAGGAGGTGCATGTCTAGAATGTTTCAGGACCAGCAAGGAGATCATTATCGCAAAAATGGAGTGGGCAAGAGGAAAAGTGGCAGCAAATGGGAGTCAGATGGAAAGCCAAATGTTCAGCCGTGCTATTCTGAAGCTGATACTGGCTGGACAGCACATCGTTACACGTTCTGGAACTTAGAATCTGTCAGAGTGGGAGTACTTATATTAGGAAAACAGGCAAATGCTGCAAATTAGAGACTTCTCCCCCTCTGAAGAGTCAGTTTATCATCACTACCCAGAGACTACTCTGCCTTTCACTCCGAGTGAGATCAGAAGTTATTGGAAGGGCTGATGTCATCACTCCCACTGCTAAGTTCTGACCGTAGGGAAGAAAGGACAAAAGCAGGGTGACTAATTTGGAAGCTGTTAATAAAATCTAGGAGAGACATGTTGGCGGCCTGAACCAAAGTACCAGTGGTGAGAAGTAGTTTAATTCTGGATGTGAAATGCTGTTCATGATGGATTTGAATCAGCATGTGGCAACAGTTACTTACCATTAGGGAAAAAAAAAAATCTATTATCCAAACCCTTTCCACAGGGAGGTTACAGCCTAAAGTCTAAGCTAAATCATTTATATATAAAAAGATACAGATTCATGGCAATAAAAGTACAAAGTGTATGGTAGGGTCCTAATGAGTATTCCACAAGCTGGAGAGAGGGAGGAAGGGGGAAAAAATCACTGGACAGATAAAATTTGAGCTACTGGGTAGAGTGAGATCTTGAGTGAGGAATAAAGGAATGAGGGCCTCCTAGGCAGGGAATCTGCAAAGTGAAAGAGCCAAGATGGCAATGTATTTGGTGGTTAAGGATTACCTTACCCAGGGCATTTAGGAGCATGGCATTACAGAGCATACAACTATACAGGATGCAGATAGATAATTGAACTCTAAATTCCATGGCTTACTAGCTTGGGCAAGTTATTTAGAACACTTCTGACTCTATTACCTCAAAAATGGCAATTATAGTACATTCTTTACAGAACTGTTACTGAGAAAAATGAAATTAAATTGTATGTATAAGGTATCTCACACAGACTTGGAAGTTAGTAAGCAGTCACTTGTTATCAAAAACAACACTATCATAAAAAAGGAACAATACATTAGAACTCAATTACAGAAGGCCTTGAATATCAAGTAGAATTTGCATTACATTAAGTTCTAGAGGCAAGCCAAAGTTTTATGTGGGGAAATGAAATGGTGAGATTTTAGAAAGATAAATCTGGCAAGAAGATACAGAATGGATTGACTACAGAGGAAACATTGAAAGCTGGGACACTATTTAGAAAGCAGTCCAGACACAGGATAAAAATCTAAAAGAGAACAAGGGTGGTGATAATGGGGATACAAAATGCAAGATGAATGAGTTGAGATAGACTCCAACTAGAATTTAGTTACTAGAATAGGACAGTGAATGGTACACTTAAAAAAATAATTAATATGGTATCTTACTCTGAGTTGTAATGCTACCATGGAATATCAGACTGGGTAATTTATAAGGAAATTTATTTCTTACAGTTCTGGAGTCTGTGAAGTCCAAGGTCAAGGGGCTCACACCTGGTGAAGACCTTCTTGTTGTGTCCATGGCAAAAGGACAAGAAAACAACCACAAACTCACTTTTATGATAAACCCACTTTAGTGACCCCACTCCTATAAAAGCTACATCGGTCCATTCAAGATGGCTCTGTGTAACCACCTTTCAAAAATCCCACCTCTCAATGCTGTTGAATGGAGGATTAAGTTTTCTTTCTTCTTCTTCTTTTTTTTTTTCCATTTTTTGGAGAGGTTTCTGCTACGGGGCACGTGCACTTACCAGGAAGACAGAGAGAGACAGAGAGACAGAAAGCAAGAAACCATTTCCCAGGGTGATGGCCATGCCACAATCCATCATTCTCCATTCTCCTCTCGGGATCTTGGACATGCATGCACACACACCTGGTGTGAGTTTAAGTTGTCGGGTCCAGGACTCAAACTGTGGTCAACTACATGGGAGTCCAGTGACATAGCCATTATGCTAACTGCTGGTCCTGAGGATTAAGTTTTCAACACAAGAACTTTTATGGGACACTCTCAACCCAGAGTAGATGGAAAATTTTACCTTATGCGTATTTGACCACAATTCAAAGACAAAGATGTGAGTGGGTAGGAAAAATTAAGTTAAAAGGGAAAAACCAAACATTAACTTTAATTCAAGTAACTAGGAAAACCAAATGAATGTATGTACGTATCTATCTATTTATTTTTAGAAAGATTTCTGCTACAGGGCATGTGTGCTTGCCAGAGAGGCAGAGAGAGAAAAAGTGAGAAATCACCCCCTGGGGGGATGGCCATGTCACAGTCCCTTCTCCATTTTCCTCTTGGGATTTTGGGCACACGCATACACACACCCGGTGTGAATTTCAAGCTGTCAGATCCAGGACTCAAACTGCAGTCAGCCATGTGGGAGTCCAGTGCCTTCACCACTACGCCACCTGCTGGCCCCCAAGTGTATCAATTGAAACAGTCATAAAAAATGAGCCTCTAGGGACCAGTGGGTG
This sequence comes from Tupaia belangeri chinensis, assembly GCF_000334495.1. Lineage (NCBI taxonomy): Eukaryota > Metazoa > Chordata > Mammalia > Scandentia > Tupaiidae > Tupaia > Tupaia belangeri. The sequence goes on from NW_006207862.1 coordinate 1,382,588, forward strand.
ACGTGGTGGTTGAAGGCACTGGATTCCCACATGGCTGACCGTGGTGGTTCAAGTCCCAGACCTACAGCTTGCTTTCTCACTTTCCCTTCCTTTCTCTCTCTGTCTCTCTCTGGTTAAATTTTTAAAAACTGTGTAATAAATAAGAGAACAAAAGGAGATAAATAAATAAATCATTCTTTCTAAAAATGAGGTTCTATTTAAGAGGACTCTATTGTGTTTAGGTGTGAAGTGGCACTCTGAATGCTAAAAACTAAAATATACACACAATAATCAACTTTACAATGACTTAACTTTCAATTTTTACTTTATAGTGGTGTGAAGGCAACACACATTTAGTAGAAGCTTTATGAGGGGTATTCAAAAAGTTCATAGAAAATGTATATAAGAAAACTATGCATCGATTTCAAAAAATTTTCTCTTGCACTAAGAGAAATTTATACTTTAATTCCATTTTTCTACAAACTTCTGAAGTCCCCTCATATATCAAGTACCTGTATAATCATTCTGTTTTTCAATTGCAGTACAGTTTCAATATCTTATTATAAAGCAGGCTTTGTGTTAGATGATTTTGTCCAACTGTGTTCTAATGTATGTGTTCTGACCACACTTAAAGTAAGCTGGGCTAAAACCATGATGCTCGGTAGGCCATGTACGGTAATCTATTAGTAACAACAATAGTTTCAACGTACAATGGTTTACTGAACATAACTCCACCGTAAGTCAAGGAGCATTTGTACAAAGATGGAAAACTGAAGTTCACTCACTGCACACACCAGTACATATAAACGCGCAGAAACAGCCAGGTCACACCTACGTGCTTATTGATCTACCATAGTGAAACAGTGGACCGACTTGTGACTCAGAACAGAACAGAAAGAAAACACGTACCGCTCCGAAGTATCCCTGAACCCTGGCTACAATAAAAAGCAGCCATTTTAACATCACCTATTTTATTTATTCTTCTTATAACAGAAATAAGATTTTAACAGCTCCCATAATACAATGGTACCTTGGTAATACTATCATTCTGCCACCATATATTCCAAGACTTAAGGTTAATTTGTTTAACTTGTTCTCCAACTATACCTTACATGCTAACTATGAAATTCAGAGTGTGTGTGTGTGTTTTCAGAACTGCTAATACCAAAAATACTTTTGTATACTTTATTCTTTGAAACATAACATGCACACACACACACACACACAAAAAAAACTTTAATATAATTTCTTACAAGGTGAACACATTAATCTAGCAGTATCTAAACCAAGAGACAGAACATTACTAGCACCCCAGAAGTCCCCTTCATATCCCATTCCAAACACTTCTCCCAACTCTCAGCAAGAGTAATCACCCTCTTAACATTTCTCTTTTAATTTGCCAGAGGATGCATATACTCATCAGAGAGACAGAGAGGAAGGGGAGAAAGTACCTCCTAACGGGTGTAGTCATACCACAATCTCTTCTCCGTCTCTCTATCCTGTAGAGATTCTGGGCGTGCATGCATACCTGCTTGGTATGTTTTTTAAGCCAATAGGCCCAGGATTCAAACCTTGGCCAATCATGTGGGACATCTGATCTACAAATGATCTTTATCATTCCCTTAACACACAGCCTACAGTCTGGTCATCTCCTAATTTTTTGACACCACAGATTCCTTTTGTCTGTTTCTGAAATTTATGCAAATAGAATCCTCAAGCACTCAGTGTCTTCTGCTCAATGCCCTATCTGTGAGACCTATGCATTTAAGACTTGTTTATTTACTTTTTTTTTTTTTAGAGAGGTTTTCGCTATAGGGCGCGTGCGCTCGCCAGACAGACAGAGAGAGACATAGAGACAGAAAGCGAGAAATCACCCCCCAGGGCGGATGGTCACACCACAATCCCTTCTCCTCTCGGGATCTTGGGCACGCACGCACACACGCCCGGTGTGAGTTTTAAGCCACCGGGTCCGGGACGTGAACCGCAGTTGACTACGTGGGAGTCCAGCGACATAGCCATTATGCTAACTGCTATTGAGAGATAGACACATATATACAGGGTCACTGACAGGGATCACTGACAGGTTCTTTTTTTTTTTTTTTGGAGAGATTTTCACTGTAGGGCGCGTGCGCTCGCCAGACAGACAGAGAGAGACATAGAGACAGAAAGCGAGAAATCACCCCCCAAGGGGGATGGTCACGCCGCAATCCCTTCTCCTCCATTCTCCTCTCGGGATCTTGGGCACGCACGCACACGCGCCCGGCGTGAGTTTTAAGCCACCGGGTCCGGGACACGAACCACGGTCGACTACGTGGGAGTCCAGCGACATAGCCATTACGCTAACTGCTGGTTCCCACTGACAGGTTCTTGAAATGCAGTGATTCTACCTGCCCCACCCCAGTCTTTGAGCCAAGATCATGGATACACCGACAGGTGCACACGGCAAGTTCAGATCAACGTGCGATCTGAGCTCCGGCCTTCCCACATGGCTCCAGGACTGTGCAGCGATGCCCTACTACCTGCATCACTGCAGCTGGGGCCACACATTTTTATATGTATCTGTAGTTGAGTTTGTTTGTTTTTTAGAGATTTTTTGCTGTACGGCATGTGTGCTAGCCAGAAAGACAGAAAGCAAGAAATCACCCCCGGGAGAAGATGGATATGCTGCAATCCCCTCTCCTCCATTCTCCTCTCGGGATTTTGGGCACACATGCACACATGCCTGGAGTGAGTTTTAAGCCGCCAAGTCTAGGACTTGAACCATGGTTGACCACATGGGAGTCTAGTGATGTAGCCGTGACACCATCTGCTGGTCTCAAGTTTTTTTTGTTGTTGTTTTTTTTCTCGCTATAGGGCGCCTGCGCTCGCCAGACAGACAGAGACATAGAGACAGAAAGCGAGAAATCACGCCCCAGAGGGGATGGTCACGCCGCAATCCCTTCTCCTCCATTCTCCTCTCGGGATCTTGGGCATGCACGCACACGCGCCCGGCGTGAGTTTTTTTTTAAGCCACCGGGTCTGGGACACGAACTGCGGTCAACTACGTAGGATTCCATCGACATAGTCATTACGCTAACTGCTGGTTCCCAAGTTTGTTTTTGTTTTTAAGACAATGTCTAGCCATGTGGCAATCCTCCTGCCTCAGTCTCCCAGCTGGGATACAGGCACACACCACCATGCCTGGTTTTTCAGACAGGGACTCACCATGTTGCCCAGACCAGTCTTGAGCTGTCTCAGCCTCCCCTAGTCACTGAGATAATAAGCTCGCACCACCACAACCAGCCTTGAGGTTGGACTAGCAATTGAACAATTGAACATGGGCCTCCTACTTGTACAGCACAGAATCTTAACAGCATGTGCCACTACACTGGACCTACAGTTTGTTCATTTCAACCACTGTTTAATATTCATTGTGTGTTTATTTCACAATTTATTTATCCATTCTATTGTTGATAGGCATCTGGAAAATTCCAGAGTAGACAAACAATCCTGCCCATGTCTTTTGGTGAATAAATGGACACAATTTGTGGTGCATAAATCTAGGAGTGGAATGGCTGAGTCATAGGGTATGCATGCATTCAAATTTAGTAAATAACTAGTAACTTTTAAGAAAGATTTTCAGGTCTTTACAGGGAAATATAATGATTAGCAATTCATCAGAAGGTGCTGACTTAAAAAACTACTTTCATGAGGATAAATATATTAAAGTGGGATAGTTGATCTACATCATTCCCAAAGGAGGCAATTCACTTTAGAATATATCTTTTTTTAATTTGACAAAGGGTGTGTGCACTCACCAAAGAGAGAAAGTGAGAAAGCACCCATATGGGGAGTGATCATGCCACAGTCCTTTCTCCCTACTTTACTTAATCTTGGCATGCATGCACACACGCATGCACCCAGCATGTTTCTCAGGCCACCAGGATTTGAACTGTGCAATCAACCATGTGGGACCCAGGCCCTCAACCACTATTGGACAGGCTGCCACTTGAGAGTATTTTCATCAGCAATTTAGCATAGGACACTGAGTAACAGTTACAAGTAATCACATTATTCTTTCTGGAACTGATGATGCTAAAATTTAGAAACAATGCAAGAGCCATTACTATCAACATTGTAATGTAACCACTTTTTTAAATATGTTATAGGAGAATATAAATGTTACAAGTCAGAACTTTGTAGCAGTGAAGCCTGCTACATTTAACCAAACTCTCAGAAACTGTAAAGGACTCCAGAACTAGTCTAGCCTTCAAGTAATCATATAAACGCCTTCTACCTCAATGAACATGCTAATAAAAATTAATTTTAAAAAAGACATAAGGCAAAAACAAAGGGAATCTGAATAAAGTATGGACTTTAGTTAATAATACTATATTGAAATTGGTTCAATAATTGTAAGAAATATACCTTAATAATGTAATAACAGGAGAAGAGGGTAGGGTAAATGAGACCACTGTACTATCTTTGCCATTTTCCTGTAAATCTAAAACTATTCTAAAATAACACTTATTTTGTAAAGTCCATTTAAAACTCTGACACATAATCTTGCGATTGTAATACACCTGCTTAACTTCTTTCAGAATGCAATCCAGATGCAGTTTGAAAGCTGTCAGACACAGATATACACGTGTACTCTTTCCATTTATTAGTTTAGATAAAAAAGATATATGAGAGAAGCATTCTACTTATGCCAGATTTGGTTACTCTCCTGCCTTATGAACAAGGCTCAGACACTTTCTTTTTATTATATTTCTATCTCATCTAACCTTTATGGGTATATACCATAAACACTGAACGATTCATTAAGAAGCAATCCTCCAGTTATTTTCAAACAAACAAACAAAAAACGACAAGCAACAAAACTCAAGTTAGGTCAACATTCCAACAATATCTTTATGGTCTAAATCATCAAATCTGCTTTTACTTCAGGGGGGAATAAAAGAAAATAGACTGTGCCTTTCAGCTAGTAGGAAAAATAAAGCAGACGCTACAGTATTAGGCCTAGAGGGAGGGGCCCTACGTGAGGCAAGGAGGCAGGAGACCTTGACGACAGTTTCAGCTCTACCCCCCCTTCCTGAATATCTCTGCTCTTCTATTTTCATGACGTCAGGTCCATTTTAATTATAACAGTTGTTCCATAAATCAAGAGGTCCTTTCATTATCACTTCTCAGTTTTGTTAGATATCCTAGTTAAATCCTTTATCCTTATCTGAACTATAAAACCTTTAGAGAATCTAAATATGTGTGTGTGTGTGTTTATTTATTTAACATACTTAATATATATACTTTACATATAATATATAAATTTACTTTATATATATATTTACTTTATATA
>NW_006207862.1:1388168-1391889 GCF_000334495.1 Tupaia belangeri chinensis
ATATATACATACACACACACACACACACACACACACACACACACACTCCTGTCACTGAATGCCAATACTCATTGAGAAAGCAAGAACAAGTGAGAGAGAATATATAGTGAATGAAAGAAAAGATGAAAGAAGTTGAACTGTCATCACAGCTTTCCATTTCATTAACCTTGTATTAATCATACCACTGCATACTATCCTGTAAATATTTACTTGCTACTGAGCACTAGGATAGAGGTCTTGGCTTAGTTTTTGCTTTAGAACCCTACTTGAATTCAAATGCAGTTTTAGCAAGTTTATACTTAGACACAATTTGAAACTTGGTTCTTCTATAGCAGGAGTTGGCAAATTTTCTCTCAAGGGATCAGATAATAAATATTTTAAGTTTTATGAACCATATGGTCTGTGTGGCAACAACTCAACTTTGTTGTTGTAGAGCAAAGACAGCCACAGTAAAAAAATGTAAACAAGTTGATTTGTCCGTGTTTTAATAAAACTTGGTACAATATAACAAAAACAAGCAGGGGTCTAGGCTATAATTTGCCAACACTGGTTCTATAGTGACAGGGGTAGGAAAATCAACTGGCAAGATAGATGTTGTAAAACCATCTCATGAGTTCTCAGTGAAATAAGCTGTTTTGTTTGCAGGGAGAAAATGCTTATGAATCACGATCTTCACATACCTGAGAATGTTCAAGTTTCCCCTGCGTGAACAGGTCACATCACCAATACCTAAGACAGAGCAGGAAAACACTCTCCCTTACATGGTTGTCATGACATAACAGGGATGTGTTAATTTATACAGGCAAAATTTACAAGATGACCTGTAAAAGTAAAATACCAGGTTTTAGCAACTTTAGAGATAAACACAGAGATCTAAATTCGATGACTGTCAGTTATCACTCCTTCCATATATTAAGCCAAATTAAATTAAACATCAAGGTGATTGGCTTTCCTGGGAGTGGTTCTGTTTCCATGAAAAACAGTTGGTTTCGACCAGCAGTTAGGCATCTATAACCTGATAAATTTCCAGGAGGCCAGAAGAACTAAGTGTTTGAGCTTACACAGTTCTGATGTATTCTGGTCTAGAACAAGGGATGCTCACCAATATGAATAGTAAATAAGGTCAATATCAGATCTATCATCCCCTAGGGTGTACCCTAATAAAAAATGTCCCGTTCTGTAATAATCACCTCACTAAACTCAGCCTCATGTTAGCTACCAGGTGTTCACTAGCAGGCTGGAGCAAAGAGCTGGCCCACGAGGATCAAGCAAGTGCCTTTTTAAAAACTAATCTTAAGAAGTTCCTCTGGATGGCTTTGCACAGTAAGCAAAAACCATGCCAAATAGTAAAAAAGGCACTTACTTGACTCCCACAGGTCAACTCCACACTCTAGCAGCTAAGATGTCACTGGCATGGTACATGGAGAGTGAGGTGGAAACGGTATCTTGCCAACCACTGAAGGGATGGTAGTGAGAGACCTAAAAGAATAGAAAAAAGTAAAAGTCAATGTCAATGGTAAAGGCCCTCCTGAGCCTGCTAACATGGATACTTCGACATAAAATGCCAAAGAAGAAAAGAAAGTGTGAAAAGACCTTGCTCAGCTCCTTCTTAGCCATTAGTTACTATGACCCTTAAGACAAAAGGGCACTTCTAAAAGAATATGAATTGTAACTAAGAATATATGCAGAATGACTATGAGAAACTCTGAAATAATATTTGTTTCACAGAAATAAAGTATTAAATCTTTGATTACCACAAGAAATGCTTAGACAAATGTAAAAATTGGGACTTTAAAGCAACAACTCATAAACCAATACTTTTAGAAATATTCTTAAAAAAAGAAAACTTTATTTTCACCCCATCTCTGTTCTTCCGGATTATAAAAAACTGATAGAACCCTAAGAAACAATGATGAAATGTGAATTTATAAATTTTAACTTAAAGAGATCCAACAACAAAAATTTCAGGCTACCCAGATTAACACAAAAACTTTCACTACTTTGAGAAACAAGTTCATGAAACTTAGAAATTTGGTGTTATTTTTTTAAAAAAAAAACCTGTTTGGGACCAGCAGTTGGCATAATAGCTGCATTACTGGATTTCCATGTAGTCAACTGCACCTCGAGTCCTGGACACAGTAGCTTAAACTCACGTCAGGCATAAGTGTGTGCATGCCCAAGATCCCGAGAGGAGAATGGAGAAGGGATTGTGGCATGGCCATCCCCCCTGGGGGGTGATTTCTCACTTTCTGTCTCTCTGTCTCTCCCAGTCTTTCTGGCAAGTGCATGTGCCCTAGAGCAAACACCTCTCCAAACAAACAAACAAACAAAAACCCTGTTCATTTGCATAGTTACACAACAGTCTGGAAAATGACTGGAGATCATTTCAAAACAAGAACAACAACTTAAAAATCTCTTTCACATAATACTACCTCCCCCCCACAACACTCACACTATTCATGGGTAATTTGTGTGTGTGTGGGGGGGGAGGAACTGAGAGGTTAAACAGCAAAAAAACAAAAAATCATTCTTAATTACCAATACCCTTTTCTCCTTCTATCTAATCATTTCTGAAAAAAAAAAAATTTAACTTAAAAACTTTCTTTACTGGAGGTTCATTCAGCATTCTTTCCCTTAGACCCATGGAAGAAAATAGCTGAGTTTAATTCTTCTTGAGGCATCAGAATCTATTAAATAAAAAAAAGGCAAAGATAATTTTCATTGCAAATAAGTTTTAGCTAAAAGACTATTCTGATATAACCCCTAATTCTAATATACTTAAAATTGGTCACCTTTTCAAACAGACAATGTGGTAGTTCAAACTGCCCAGGTACCAATTTAATTAGAATGGGATATTCACTGCTAATAGCATATCTGCCCAAACTACATCTTGGGTGCCTACCTAACATTTTCTTTTAATTTTGGCTTGTGTTTGCTTTAGCTACAGTGCCTGGAAAGCAGCCCATTATCAGTGTTTCCTTTGCTGCCTCAGCTGTTCTGGTTAATGCACTGTAGCAAATCATTTGGAGGGACAACCTGAATGAGGCTCTGCACTGTGCCTTCTGCAAAAAAAACGCTCAAACCATTATGAACAACTATGGAAATGAAAGACAACAGCATGAAATTGAAAAGATTAAAAAAAAAATCAGATTACCGTTTGAAAATAATGACTATAAATTAAGAATATACACTGGCTCATACACATGTAAGATTTATTATTAAAACAAATACTTATTTCACACCCTGTCTCAGAAAGAAGTATCTTCCCTTGTTCCTATATCTTAGTTTCCTTTTGCTTGCTCCATAACATCATGACACAATTCAAGAACAGTCTTTTTTTATCACAAAAGGCAAATATCCTTTTTCAAAATAAAGCAGATAGTTCCAAAATTGCAGATAATTCCAAACAGAAGGAAAAGAAACAATGAATTAGTGCCAACAAGTTTCCATCTGCAGCTTGTCTGCATTTGAACAAATCTCAGAATTTCGGTAGAGTAAAACCAAGCTTTTGCTGCAGCAGCTCAATCCCTCATGAGCTTGCTATATTATAGCAGATGCTGTCCTGCATTTTGCAGAAGACATGTTCTTCTGTGCAATGAAACACTACTCCGTCTTCTCTTGGGGAGTACAAAGGGTTTTCCCAAGATTATGATAAACAAGGACATTCCTTACCAAAAAAGGAAACTTGCTGGGGTTTTTCCTCCCTTTAAACAAAGGGAAA
>NW_006207862.1:1391920-1407277 GCF_000334495.1 Tupaia belangeri chinensis
ACAGAAATAGGCATTTTTAAAGGGTCTCGCCTTGTCACAATACTAGCCCAGCCTCCTAGGTAGCTAGAATTACAGGCGTACAACCACACCCAGAATATTCAGGTTGGTCCAGGAAGTCCCCCTGGGGCTTGCAGCCTCCCAAGCAGTAGAGCTCTCTACATTACCACAGCTGGGCAGAACATTGGTTTGAAAGTCAGAACAACGTTTCTGGTCTAACTTTTAAAATGACGTAATAGATTCCTCTGTCCTCTCCCTCAGAAAAATTCAGCTAAAAAGATTTTAAAACAAGGGGAGAATGATTAAATACATGAGATAGAAACAGAAATACCACAAAGTAGTTAAAAATAAATGAATCAAAACCATATGTATCAACCAAATAAATAAAGTATTAAGTAATAAGAACAAATTGCAAAAGGATACCTGTTAGTGTAATACTATCCATATAAGGTTTTAAAACATGTGTGTAATATACAGTTTATAAATGCATACACATACAGCAAAAGGATAAATACATGCACAAGATGGTAAACACCAAATTAAAGAAAATGTTACTTTTGAGACACAGAACAGAAAATCAGAACTGATAAAGGGGACAGCAATTATAATTATAGTGTTTAATTTCTCAAGCTAAAGGACAGACATTGTTAGGGCCAGTAGGTGGCGTGGTGGTTAAGGCAGTTGGATCCCATATGCTGACTGCAGTTTGAGTCCCGACCGGGCAGCCTGAAAAACACTCTGGATGCTGGTTAGGTGCATGTATGCCCAGAATCCCAAGAGGAAAATAGAGAGAAGACTGTGGCACAGCCATCTCCCCTAGATTGCAATTTCTCACTTTCCTTCTCTGTCTCTCTGTCCTTCTCTTGCAAGCTCATGTGGCCTATGGAAAAACTTTTTTAAAAAATTTTTTAAAGACATACATAGTATTATTCCACTTACTTTTAAAAAGAAAATTGCCAGGGAACCAGCAGTTAGCGTAATGGCTATGTCGCTGGACTCCCACGTAGTCGACCGCAGTTTGCATCCCGGACCCGGTGGCTTAAAACTCACGCTGGGCACATGTGCGTGTGTGCCCAAGATCCCGAGAGGAGAATGGAGGAGAAGGGATTGCGGCGTGACCATCCCCCCCTGGGGGGTGATTTCTCGCTTTCTGTCTCTAATGTCTCTCTCTGTCTGTCTGGCGAGCGCACACGCTCTATAGTGAAAATCTCTCAAAAAAAAAAAAAAAAAAAAGAAAGAAAATTGCCAGAGGGGTGGGGCCAACAAGTGGCATGGTGGTTAAGACACTAGATTCCCACATGGCCGACCATGGTTCAAATCCTAGACCTGCTGGCTTAAAAAAAATCACCCGGGCACATGTATATTCATGCCCAAAATCCTGGGTAGAGAAGGGATTATGGATGTGGCCTTTCCCCCAGAGGGCTCACTTTCCCTCTGATTGTCTCTGGTGAGCACATGCACCCTATGGCAAAAAAAAAAAAAAAATGCCAGTGGGTATGTGCACTCACCAGAGAGACAGAGAGATGGTAGAGAGCAAGCGAGAGAAAGTGAGAAAACACCACCCCATGGGACATGGTATACAGCAATCCCTTCTCCATCTTTCCCTCCTTTTCAGGATGCTGGGCACTAACACAGATGCGCCCAGCGTGTTTCTCAAGCTGCCAGATGTAGGACTTGAACAGCAAAGTTGTCTATGTGGGATTCTGCTGCCTTAACCACTAAACTAAGGGCTGGTCCTCTACTTGCTTTAATAGATGGATACACTTCATAATTGAAAAGGCAAGATGACCTGGACATAGTGGCACTCATGGTAGAGTGCCACTAGTCAATGCTGGAGCCATATGGGAAGGCCCAGAGTTCTGTTACCAGGCTGACCTAAACACACAGGGCCAGGGCCAGGGGGAGAACTGTGGCATGGTATGACTCTGCTTAGGGTTCTCCTCCTCTTTCTCCCTCTCTCAAGAAAGAGATAAATAAATAAACTCTAAAAAAAAAAAAGACTTTTCACCTTTGTATATGTTTTATTGAACACAATTTAATTTCCTTATGAAAGGCCTTCCCTCCCATCCCCCCCCCACATACACAAAAAAACCTCTAGTAATAGAACGGCCTCTCCAAATGAGTCTGAGAGTGTGCTATATTTTGTGTTCTTCCACTACTACTTAGAGACTTTCTGATGCTGCCTCTGCTGTGACCTTCAGATCCATAACTCAGGGCCTCAACTTGTCTCTACTTTTAATCCTACCACGAATATTCATTTTAGGCATGAAATCTATTATAGTTTCCTTTCATTCTCCCCCTTTTATTGCTAAGAGCTCTAGCAATCATTAAAAAGAAAGCCATTATATATTTAAAGCTCACCCAACTTTGTAGCACTTGGCCACACTAAAAACTTTAATTCATTCTGAATCAAGCAACAATGCAGAATGAGATATTAAAATTAAAGAAAGCACTGACTAGAGTTCAGCTCTCCACTTAATAAAAGAATATTCCAAAGTTCTATAATACGTTATATGAAAATCCTGTTCTAGCAGCTCCATGGTGCTTAAAGAACATTTTGGTTTTGATGCTTAAGTCACAGCTGAACATTAAAACAAAACATACAAAAAACAATTTCATTTTCTTTGGAGTTAAAACAACAAGAACAAAAAGACCAAAATATTAACATATACACATAAAATCTCAAGCAATCACACAAAGTACACCGTAAGGCCCTCTAAAACAAATAAACACACCCACCATCATGAGTTTGTGATCAGAAAATTCATTTTCCTATCTAATAAGCAGCTTCTAGAACCAGCACTCAAAGATAGGGAAATAGGGGAAGAGAGAGAAAAACATCAGAGAGAAACAGACAGATCAAGATAGACATAAGCGGATACTTTCCTGTTTACAAAAGAAAATGTAATTCCATCAAAAGCAAAGCAAAAACTTTCAATATTCTCATTAGGTTTTACTATTGCTTCCACTCCACTCAATCCATCTGTAAATACTTCTTTCAAGTATTCTGACATCTATATTCTGTTCTAAAATGAAAAATAGGTTTTTATCACACTTGGCCACTTGCCACAGCCCTGCTTCATAGCAGCTAGCAGAATTCTGGCAGTGTAAAATACAAGATATGGAGGGGGCAGAATAGAAATACAGAAGATTAGTTCCAAAATAAACACCTCCAAAAATCTGTCATCTTTGAAAAAATATATATGTAAGGAATCTAGAGTTGGCAGCACCTCTTTTAAACAGTCCCTTTCCTCCTGCAGTGTCCAGTACTGGCCAACCCCACTAACACAGGCCAGGTAGATGTCATTATATTAATTTCTTAAATTACTTTTACCGTAACAGCTCTCTAATCTTCTCCCATTACTATTTTACTTAGCATTTTATATAGTCCTGATTATTTCAGTATAACCTGTGAACTTTTAAGAGTATTAGATGCTTCATGAATCAAACAGAAGTCATTCTTGGGGCCAGCAGGTGGTGTGGTGGTTAAGGTGCTGAACTTCCACACTGACTGAGGTTCAAGTCCTAGATCTGGCAGCTTTCTCTCTCTATGTCTCTGGTTAAGTGTATGTGCCTTATACCAAATCTAAAAAATAATAATATATAAAATGAAATAAATAATTCTAAAAAAAAAAAAGACAAATCATTCCTTCCAGATATTTCTATGACTCTGATCACTATAGTATCGAGGCACGGAAACCAACATAATTCACAGCTATGTTACCAAAGAAGTTGAAGGATTTAGAAAATGGTCTCTAAGACTTATTTAACTCACTGATGCTCATTCATCCAACACTGACTGTCTGTCTGGGTTTCTGACACACTGTCTCAGTTCACAGAGCTGGAAGAATGTATGGGCTACTAATTGCCTATAGACTACTATGGGCACCTAATCACTTCTTAAGGTTTGGTTTGGTTTTGGTTCGGTTTTTGCTATAGGGCATGTGTCCTCACTGGAGAAAGAGACAGAGAGAAGGAACACGAACGAGCACCTCCCAGAGGGATGGCCACACTGCAATGCCTTCACCGCCATTCTCCTCTTGGGATTTTGCACATGCACTAACATGTGCCTAGCATAATTTCAAGCCACTGGGTCTAGGACCCAAACTGTGGTCAGCACTGTGGGAGTCCAGCGCCTTAACCACCATGCCATCTGTGGGTCACCACTTGTTAAGGTTTTCACACCAAGGGTTCCGATGCTGTAACTACAAAGGAAAGGAGAAGCATTTTCTGTTTCATGCTGGCAGGCCACAACTCAGAATTCCACATTACTAGTACAGTTCCATCTTACTTCAACACTCTAACCATAACTAACTACTCTTTTCCTTCTCCCAACTCTCTGGGATTCCCAACTTCCTCACTTCTTTCTCTACGCCCTCAGCAGTTTGAAGTAAAGAACAGAAGACAGAGGAGAAAGTCAGGACTAAAGGTATAATGGACTACTTAGGGGAATACGAGGTAAACTGTTTATCAAGATGTCAGATGTAATTATAAAAACTGTACTGAAAAGGAACTGAAATGGTAATTTTCTTTACTTCATGCTCTTGATCCTTGTGAATAAGCAAATATACGATACCTGGGTTTATGATTTCATACAAGCCACCCAATAAAATAACAAAAGTTACTTGTAAAGTAGTACATAAAAATGAAACATTTTATACTTACAAGGTCTTCTTCAGGCTCACTAATCAAGCATCCTTATTTAATTGATAAGAAAAAATATTAAGACCACAGGGGTTAAGTGACTGTTCAAGATCAAACAGTAAATTAATGAAAGAACAGAAACCACATTTCTGGGCTGGCTCTATGGCCCAGTGGTTAAGGGAGCCGGGTCCCCCATGGTTTGAATCTCAACCCCAGTGGCTTGAAAAACATGCCTGGCACGTGTGCTTGCATCCCCAAATTCCAAAAGAATAGAGAAATGGACAGAGCTTGTGGAAAGATCACACCCCATTGGAGAGTGCTTTCTTTCTCCCTTTCTGGCAATTAAAAAATTTTTAAAAAGAACCCAGATTCCTAACTTTGATACCACATGGGTACCTCGTCCTCCTCAATTACTTTTATTGTGGTGGGACACACATAATACACATCCACACTCACTATTCATCTCTCTTCATTTATAAAACCAGTAAAAATATTCTGTGATAGTACAGAAATCCTTTGCTTCTATATGATTTCAAAAAGCTTACCAACAACATTACAAACACAAATCTCTTCCAGTAGAACATGAATTATCTCTTTTAAAAAAATGAAAAGAAAAAGATATCTACTTTTATATTATATTATAACTTCTAGGAGACCAATAAATGTGTACTTTCTAAATAAAGCAATCCAGTAAGGTAACCAATTAAAATGCTAAAGAATCATTCTAAATAACTCACTCTTAATTATATAGTGTTATACATCTTGAGAAAGTGGGGTGGCAGAAGTAGTAAGAATCTAATATACTATGTTTATAAGATGAAATGGAAGGTTGCTGAAATTTTACTAAGGAAAGGTTCAATGCTTAGGAATAGCTATTTAAGGGGGAGGGGGAAGATAAGACCATCATATAATGCTCAATATTCCCTAAAAGGAATCAAAACAAGTTAAAGCCATTAAAGAGCTCCTTATTAACTCTTGTTACAGTCAAAGAGAACAAACAAACAAACAAAAGTATTCCTCTGATTTATGAACATAATATTAAGAGTTACTGCACAAAGCTTTGGAAGAGTATAATACACCGGAAAACAACTCTCTGAACAAAGATTTGTTCAGTGCTTATCATGTTGTTTTTTAACCTTTTCTTTCTGCTGTGCAAATCTTCCAAATTCTATAGGCTAGGGTACAAGAGGTAGGCACATTAGAATAAGGCAGGCATATGACTTGATATGTTAAACTTAAAAATAATTAAAGCATGTGGGCACATGTTAAAATATAAAATTAGAGGCACAGAAAAGACAACAAAGAAGTATACTTAACATGACTGTAAAAAGGAACACTCAAAGAAGGTTAAGAAATAAAGTCTCAGTGTCTGAGTAATAAAGTCAGGCCCTGAAGGGAATTGCCCCATCACCTGGTACCAGCTAAATGATAGCCCACATCCAATTGCCAAGCTATCACAATTTTACTTCCTAAATCTCTCTCTGCTTTATTCCCTTTTCTCTGTACACAGAGAAATACTTGAAGCATATCTTGCTTGGCCATTAAGATGCCCTTATTGGTGTCTCTGCCTTGCTGATCCCCTCCCTTTCGGCCCCAACTTCACACTGTTATCGGCATGACTTACCTAAAAGCACACACTTGACCATGCAATTCTCCTACTTGAAATTCTTCAGGACCAACTCATAGCCTGATGGTTAGGGCTGATGGATCCCACATGGCCCACCGCACAGTTCAAGTCCAGGACCCCTGGCATCTTGAAGAACACGCTAAGTACATGTGTATGTGTGCCCAAAATCCCGAAAGGAAGGAAAAAAAGAGGGGAAGGGATTGTGGCATGGCTCCTGGGGTGACGGGACTCTTGCTTTCCTTCTCTCTCTGGCTAATGCATACACCCTCTGGCAAATTTTAAAAAGAAAATCTTCAGGGGCTCATCTACTGAGAAGTAGTATATTTTCAAACTATGGCTTAAGTTGTAAAATCAATTTAGGTACAGACTAATCAGTGTTTCTTTAACAAAACAGAATGGAAACTATGTATGCCTCATACACAGTAAAATACTGTTACATGACACTTGTTTTTAATTTTACATACACACAATGTTGGGTCATGATGTAAAATAAAGTTCTACTATAGGCTGAGTTTCAAAAAAAAAACAAAAAAAAACCAGTAACCTACAGAATAAAATTTCACTCCATCAAAAATTCCTTCATGGAGGGATCAGCAGTTAGCGGAATGGCTATGTCGCTGGACTCCCACGTGGTCGACCGTGGTTGAGTCCTGGACCCGGTGGCTTAAATTCATGCTGGACGCATGTGCGTGTGTGCCCAAGATCCCGAGGGGAGAACAGAGGAGAAGGTATTGAGGCATGGCCATCCCCCCTGGGGGGTGATTTCTCGCTTTCTATCTCTCTGTCTTTCTGGCAAGCACACGCACCCTATAGGAAAAAACCTCTCAAAAAAAAAAAAAAATCCTTCATGGGGCTACCAGGTGGTAGGGTGGTTAAGGGCACTGGACTCCCATGTGGCCGACTGTGGTTTGAATCCCAGATCTGGCAGCTTGCTTTCTCACTTTCTCTCGCTCTCTCATTCTGTCCCTCTCTGGTCAAATTAAAATAAGTAAATAAATAAAGTTAATAAAAGAATTATTTGAAAACAAAGTTTCTTCACAGTACAATCTCTCCCCACAGCACAGTGGTTAGATGAGCCCTAGAGCCAGACTACTTGGGTTTATATTCCAGACGTGCCATTCATTAGCTGTGTGATCCTGGGCCAGTTGTTTACTGTGTCACTTACCAACTATGATCCTGGGCAAACCACTTAACCAATCTAGAGAAATTCACTATTTGAAGAATAAGGATAATAACGTATGAGGACAGTAGCTCTGACTCATGTCACAGGCTATCATGAGAATTAGGTGAGACAAACTAAGTGAAGAGCTTGATACATGATGGACTTGGTAAATACTAGTCATCATTGGTGTCACTACTACTATCCAGCCAATTCACCAACTAGTCTTACCATACTCCAGTTGTAATGATGGATCCCACATGGCCCACCGCACAGTTCAAGTCCAGGACCCCTGGCATCTTGAAGAACACGCTAAGTACATGTGTATGTGTGCCCAAAATCCCGAAAGGAAGGAAAAAAAGAGGGGAAGGGATTGTGGCATGGCTCCTGGGGTGACGGGACTCTTGCTTTCCTTCTCTCTCTGGCTAATGCATACACCCTCTGGCAAATTTTAAAAAGAAAATCTTCAGGGGCTCATCTACTGAGAAGTAGTATATTTTCAAACTATGGCTTAAGTTGTAAAATCAATTTAGGTACAGACTAATCAGTGTTTCTTTAACAAAACAGAATGGAAACTATGTATG
Source organism: Tupaia belangeri chinensis (assembly GCF_000334495.1). Lineage (NCBI taxonomy): Eukaryota > Metazoa > Chordata > Mammalia > Scandentia > Tupaiidae > Tupaia > Tupaia belangeri. Next base: position 1,399,932 of record NW_006207862.1, read on the forward strand.
CCTCATACACAGTAAAATACTGTTACATGACACTTGTTTTTAATTTTACATACACACAATGTTGGGTCATGATGTAAAATAAAGTTCTACTATAGGCTGAGTTTCAAAAAAAAAACAAAAAAAAACCAGTAACCTACAGAATAAAATTTCACTCCATCAAAAATTCCTTCATGGAGGGATCAGCAGTTAGCGGAATGGCTATGTCGCTGGACTCCCACGTGGTCGACCGTGGTTGAGTCCTGGACCCGGTGGCTTAAATTCATGCTGGACGCATGTGCGTGTGTGCCCAAGATCCCGAGGGGAGAACAGAGGAGAAGGTATTGAGGCATGGCCATCCCCCCTGGGGGGTGATTTCTCGCTTTCTATCTCTCTGTCTTTCTGGCAAGCACACGCACCCTATAGGAAAAAACCTCTCAAAAAAAAAAAAAAATCCTTCATGGGGCTACCAGGTGGTAGGGTGGTTAAGGGCACTGGACTCCCATGTGGCCGACTGTGGTTTGAATCCCAGATCTGGCAGCTTGCTTTCTCACTTTCTCTCGCTCTCTCATTCTGTCCCTCTCTGGTCAAATTAAAATAAGTAAATAAATAAAGTTAATAAAAGAATTATTTGAAAACAAAGTTTCTTCACAGTACAATCTCTCCCCACAGCACAGTGGTTAGATGAGCCCTAGAGCCAGACTACTTGGGTTTATATTCCAGACGTGCCATTCATTAGCTGTGTGATCCTGGGCCAGTTGTTTACTGTGTCACTTACCAACTATGATCCTGGGCAAACCACTTAACCAATCTAGAGAAATTCACTATTTGAAGAATAAGGATAATAACGTATGAGGACAGTAGCTCTGACTCATGTCACAGGCTATCATGAGAATTAGGTGAGACAAACTAAGTGAAGAGCTTGATACATGATGGACTTGGTAAATACTAGTCATCATTGGTGTCACTACTACTATCCAGCCAATTCACCAACTAGTCTTACCATACTCCAGTTGTAACAAACTACCAGCTGCTGCTCACATGTCTCTCACTCTCACACGGCCATCTCAGATCTTAGTGCTGCCTGGAATGCTACCACACCTTTGTAGGCCCCCACCCCCCTCATGTTACATGTCCTCATGTTTCAGGTCAAGCGAAGTCTCTTCTATGAAGCTTTCCCCAGCTCTCACATATGTCTAAATGCTCCCACTGGACCTCCAAAAGAGAGAGGACAAAGAAAAAAAGAAGAAAAAAGGCGGCAGCACAGCCGGTTACGTACGGTCTGTTTGCATACTATTTTCTGGCTAGACTGTGAACTCTCTTAGGGCCACTACAAAGGCATCTCTCCCTAGGGCCCACCACAGTGCCTCACAAAAAATAGGAGTTCCATAAACATTTTCTGGATGACTCTAGGTTGTTTAACCTTCCTAGATCTTCACTTTCCATCTATACAATGGGAGTGGAATCTTGCCTGAGAGGTCCTTGTTGCATATACGAGGCAACGTTATAAAAGTGTCTGATACAGAAGCAACAAACTGGATTTACTAGGACAGACTTTTCAGAATTCCAAAGTTAATTACCAAGATCACCAGAAAACCAGTATCTTAGACTTCTAGCAGCAAATTCTGGAAGTAGAGGGTGAGGAAGGAGATTTTTAAAATGTAGTCAAGTGGGAAAGATGGTAAGATCTGTAGATGCCTGAGAAAGGAACATGGCTACAAGAGCCGAAGATGAAGAGGAAAGAGAACCCATAATGACACCCAACACAGCACAGCTTTGACTCTACCCAGATCTAGGTTTAAATCTAAAAGATTTATCTTGTCCATCTTTGCATCATTGGCACTGAAACAGCTTACGACGCCTAGGAAGGAGCGAACCTATTTTGTCCTCAGTTTTCTTATTCATGAAACTGGGATGGATAATAATACTTCTCATAAGTAAGGTAATGATGAGAATTAAATAAAGTAACACAATGCCCTCAAATCTTAGATGATTTCTTCATCTACCCATCTATCGACAGAGGTCAGGTAGTTCAAACTAACCCATTTGTGCTTATTATTGGGCAAATCATCAGTCACATTAACTCTCTCAGAACATTTAAAGCAGATAATAATAGCCTATTTTAGAAAGCAAAAAGGAAGTTTAAAGGATCTTATTACCTGTAGGGCAGTACAATTCAGGACTGTCCCCTTTCTTTAAAAAACATTTCGTTTGAGAGACAGAAAGCAAGAAATCACGCCCCAGGGGGGATGGCCATATCTCAATCTCTTCTCCATTCTCCTCTCAGAATCCTGGGCATGCATGCACATGTGCCCAGAGTAAGTTTCAAGTTGCTGAGTCTGGGACTCGAATTGCAGTCGACTACATAGGACTCCAGTGATGTAACTACTACGCCACTGCAAGCATTTAAGAAAATGCAATGAAATAAATAAATGGGTTATTTCTCTTTTGTGTTAAATCTACAGAGGAGTGGTTTTTTTGTTTTGTTTTGTTTTTAAACAGGTGGCATCAAACTGAATCTAAGTCAGAGTAATTAGGCAAGACTGGGTTTGAGTTTAGGTACCTTCTATAGGACTTGGACCTTAATTCACTTTTTAAAACTAGTCTTTTCTTAACAGTTTTTAAAGTGAAACAAAATTATATAATTTAGTAGAAAAAGAACTGAATGGAAAAATCACAAAATGTATGATGCTTTTTCGGTTCTGTTTTAAGGTGCTGGATTACTAAAAGAAAAGACCATTTCTCCATTCTTACGATCTTGTTTCTTCAATATAAGGTCTTTTTCAGCTCTAAATTCTAGGATTCTGTAAAGTACATGTCTTCCAGGGTAACATCTTAGTTTTCCTAATAACATGTTTTTGTAGTAATTCTAATATATCTATGTGCCATGGTATGGCATTAATTCATCAAATAAAGAATAAGGCATTCAAAGACTGAGAGCCAGAACAACTATCCCAAGATATTGAAAGGGAATCTTGACAATAATCACAGGAAAACAAACAGTAATTTTAAAGCAAACCTTTGGTGGTGCAAAGCTAGAATGTAAAAAGAAGTGAAACAATATCCCAGCAATTATTTAAATAATGGCATCAATGAAGTGCTATTGTGCAAGACCATGATCACTCTTTGATTTTGATTTCAAACGTGAGGCAGTTCCAAGGCAAACAATAATTCACTCTCAATCTATATTTTTGGACTTACACTGTTCTCGATGCATTTTCTATTTAGATTTCCTCTTACAGAAAAGAGTTCCAAAAAGCATAAAATAGAGCCCCTTGGAACTTAGAAATGTTCAGATAGTCAGAATTTGTTAAATAAATCCAAGTGCATTATTCAAATATTTTATAGGTTTCAAGATAAGCAGGATTTTAAAATGAATAGAAAGCCGCTTTCTTTAAAACAAAACAAAAACTATACTAACCATATTTATATAGAACCCTCAAAATCGTATTGAGTAGAATAAAAGAACAACATATACGGAATCTGATTCAAGTTTTTATTTCTATAACAAATAATTATCATACTTTTGCTGGCTAAGAACAGAAAGCAAGTGACCACTCCAGAGCTAATTTAATGGCATCATTTCTTTCACCAGTCCACCATAATAAAGAAGTGGAATATACAACCAAAGACCACAGTGGCAATACTAAGCTTAAAGCAATTATCCAACCTGGCTACCTCAGAAACAGGCTTTTAAAGTCAAACTGGAAGTAGAGGGAGTGAGGCGGGGAGGAAGAGAGTATACCTTTTCTTCGGTGAAAAGACAAAAGGATGCATATTCAATTAATGCTGTCTGTCATCGGTGTACCCAGCATTGTGTCGGAGCACATAAGAAACACAAAGGTAATAAGATACACATCTCTGCCTTATCTCCCCAATAAGATAAGGCACCCACAAATGAAACACTTAGAAAACAAGGCAAGGCACTGTCAATCTGTGTTCTGAAGAGAGTAAGTTCTATTAGAATTTAGAGAGTACAGAATAGAAAAATTAAAAGGGACGCAAAGTCAGGAATCATCCAAATTAAAAATCAGACTAGGATTTCTTGAATACACCACCTCCATTTAAAAGAATTTTAATCTCAGGTCTGTTCATTACCCACAACCATAACCTAACAAGTTGCTCTTCTCAGTTTCCAGTAGTTCTGTCTCAACTGTAAAGTGAGGCTATTAGAGTCAAAAGGAGTCACAGGTCATAACAGCCCCTTGAAATGCACCTTACAGGATAGAGGAGTGATTAGGGGTGATTAAGGCTGAAATTTAGCTACAAAACCTGCACAAACATTTAGTATGGAAGTACAGGACATTTGGGGACGGTACAGAGACTGGAAATACAGTGAAATATTTGTGCTGAGGTGGATCTGGCAAAGTAAAATTGAGCCAGACTATGGAGAACTCTATAATAATTAGGACCTGCCTCTGAATCAGGCAATGTACCCACTGTTAAAACTTTCAGGTACAGTTGGAACAGTATCATTGCCAAAGAACTGCAATGTGTAGAGGCAGCCACAAATTATAACAGTACAAAAGGAAACTTAAGTAAGAGATTTAGTAATATACAGCATAGCCGTTGACCACCAGGAAATGTTGACAGTCAGGCTGTCATATTCAGAGATAAGGCAGTTTGATTTAGAAAAAGAATTACAGAGCTCCCAATGAAAGTTCCCCTGTCAAGAATAATCCTTGAAAATGGCAGCCATCTTCACTAACTATACAGAAAAGCATGCCAAGAACATTTTACATCAGTCCTAGTTACAAACACAAGCTGGAAAGAAGAGAAAAATTATACTAGATGGTGCTAAAACGATTGATTCTGGTACTGTTACTTCTATAATATTTACTTATGATATTTGGGAGAGGGGAGACAGGTTATGTTTATAACTTCACAGCTGTATTTACCAATGAGATGAACTACTTCACTGCTTTAGACTCATTCTCCAAACTTGGAAAAGACGGGTATCTTGAGAAAAAAAAAAAAAAAAAGCACTGTAATTGGTTATGCCCCTGGTTCTAATTTACCATACCTACTACAGCAGAACAAATGTGGCGCAAGCTGGACTTGCAATCCAGTCCAACACAGAGTGCCATCTGCTGCACATACACCGGATGTCTCCTGAGCAAGATTCAACCTCAGTGTCTCAGGACCTTCGTATGCACATCTATTCTTTTTGGCAAGTTGTTTCCATAGTCGCCTAATATATGTGCCTCAGATCAACATCTGCTTACAAAAGAATTGCCATTCATGGAGTTTTGAAATACCAATACTTTCTTAACAGAGAACAGTTCATTGTATAAGCGGAGAGTGATGTACAGGAGCGATTGCACTTTACAATAAAAAGAACACAGTAAAGGGATCAGAATATCTGGGGTAAGTGAGAATCCTAAAACTGTTACATATTACATTAATTCTGTAACCTTGGTCAAGTCTCTACCCTTTCTGGGCCTCAATTTCAGACATGAAAGACTAAGAGTTAAACAAATCTCTAAGAGGTATCTCTTAGATAGAGACAGCAGAACAATTGGAGAAAAATTAAAAATGGCTTATATTTAAATAATCAGATTCACCTTTTTCCAAAATCTTAAGATTCTAAGTTCATTTACAAGTCACCATGCTCATAACACTTCTGCCCTTCAGAAATAATACTTAATTGTGTTTTCAGTTACAAATTCAGTACACCACTTTTACTCACCCTAGAATAGCACAGAAAACACTTTCATGACGTACCCCCACAAGGAAGACACTCGCAGTCTGATAGATTTGCGTAGAAAATATATAAGGCACACATGTAAAATGCTGAATGAATACCACACTCAAACAGTCTTTAAAAATAAATGGTATAAAGTCAGAAGATGTCTTATCAAAGTACAGAGATAGATCAACTTAGGAAGTCTTTAAATATTTGGAGTGAGAGGGGAACGCAATCAGATTTTTGGGTGGCCTGATGTTTTTAAGAGAACAAAAAACACATAACTGGAGGCTATGAAACATGCAAATCTAAACTGAACTGTGGAAAACCTTGGCTCTTACCCAAAAGCTCTAGCAAAGCAATATGCAGTATGCCAAATATAAAGAAGTATAATTTTCTTACAAGAGTAAGGATGGGGTCCATACCTCCGAATAATAACAATACTATCTTACATTTGCAGAACATTAGTTCTTTTCATAGATCGTTCAGACATTTAATTTTACGCTGTCACCGGTCTTGGAGTATCCTCTCTGAAAACCTCCACTTCAGTTTCCTCTTAGCTGTGATCGGAACAAGACAGGTGAGGTATTTATTGAGGGCTGAAGTTACCAGTTTCTCCTACCAGGATGCCTGCAGTGATCCTCTTCTTACCACACTATACAGCTCAGCCCCAGGAAATATTTAAAACTTACACTCCACACTCTGAGCTGGCCTGAGACCAATGCACATATGGGTTTAGAAAGTCCAAAGAAGGGAACCTTCTGACTTGTTAGGTCAAGAACTACCTGCCAACTTGATCTCCTACAATTGACAAAGAAACCTCTCTCCTCTTGTCTCTCTCACACATACATACACCCCAAGGCTGTTCAAATAAAAACTCCCTTTCATTGCCAGCCAATGAAACCCATAAATAACTGGTTAAAATCACCACCAGATCTCTGCCTCTGGGAGCAACTTGTCACACATTCGTTTCTCCTGTGCTGCCCACCCTGCCTTCTTCGAGCAGGCACCAACAAGCTCATAAACCAGCACTCCAAGAGGACCCCCGAGGACCTTTAAGAACCCGAGGGGAAGGAGCTTGCCTCCTGAGCAATGCAGCAACCATCAGACAGAGCTCGTCTCCCATGTACACACGCAGGAAGTCACAGAGGGAGGTAAAGTTTGATTTCCCTTCTTGCCCGTTCCCGGAGGGCCGAGGAAGGACGAGGGAGCGGCCCCGCTGGGACCCGGGTGGCTCTCCGGGGACGGTGCCCAGCAGCATGGCACAGCCACTCTCCTGACATACACAAGGCAGCCACAGCAACTCAGGACACCTCGAGCAGCTCGGAGGAGGAACGAAAGGGACAACTTGCACCGGGCTCAGTTCGGGAACACTGGGGCAGAGCAGTTAAGAGACAAGGAGGGAGGGACCATGATCCGCGGCGGGTCAGCGAGAGGTTCAAGTCCCGTCCCTTCCCCGCCCTGGTGTCCCCGGTCCTGCGGGAACATCCCCGCCGTCGCCCCTCCTCCTCCTCCTCTCGGCTTCCTCTTATCCTCCCTCCCTCCCTGGTCTCCGCCGCAGGCGCCTGAAGGGCACGGCGGCTCCTCGGTGCCCGGCAACCTCTGGAGCGGCCGCGAGTTGAGGTAACTCGGCCACTGCTCCGGCGGCCTGCCCGGCGGCGGGTCCGGACAGCCCCGCCCGCCC
>NW_006207862.1:1407383-1419663 GCF_000334495.1 Tupaia belangeri chinensis
GTCACGCGTGCACCGCTCTCTCCCGGCGGCGCCCGCCATCTCTCAACTGGAAACGGCGCCGACCCAGGCAGCGCAGCGGACGGCCGGGGCGGAGCTGAGGCCCGCCACTCACAGGCGCCGGGCCAACTGCCGTCCTTGGCTGAGTTGATAAGGCGGGGCTTCCTGCAAGGCCCAATCGACAGACAGGAGCACCACACTCAAGGCTGTCACTTCCAGAGTTACCTATTGTGGGACTCAGTGAATTACCCGCAAATTCTGGGGAACCAGTAACCGGCACCGAGCCCCTCAGAACGGCAGCGATAGAGGTGGCATGTTCGATTTGGCTAACTTTCATCAAGGATACAGCTATGATAAGAGTAACGGGAAAAAGAGTTATTTGTGCAAAGGTTTGTTCAGAGTTGAGTTCTGAGTTCTAAGTTGGCAAAATAGGCACCTAATTAATAACTACTAACTAGGTACTGTAACTCTCACGACACGCCCAAAGTTATCATTCGTAACTGATAGTGTGTAGATATGCTGAAATTAACTCCACGTCATGGACTGTGATGCGTAGCATAATATAGGACGGGAAGAATGATTACAATATCAAAGTCCCAAAATGAGTGCATGCCTTCAGAATCAACAGAATTGTATACATTTCAAATACTCAGTTATTTTTTACAAAACCTTTATAACTGATATTCTCATACTATCCCGACCAGTACTATTTTCTTGCCCTATTTGACCTTGTGTGAAATTTTAAGTTACAAAAACAGAACAAATTGGGGACCAGCAGTTAGCGTAATGGGTATGTCGCTGGATTCCCAAGTAGTTGACCACGGTTCGCGTCCCGGACCCGGTGACTTAAAACTCACGCGCTGGCGTGTGCGTGCGTGCTCAAGATCCCGAGAGGAGAATGGAGGAGAAGGGATTGCGACGTGGTCATCCCCCCTGGGGGGTGATTTCTCGCTTCCTATCTCTCTGTCTCTCTCTGTCTGGCGAGCGCACGCACCCTATAGCAAAAACCTCTCCACAAAAAAAAATAAAAAAGAAAAAAGAAAAGAAAAGAAAAGAAACAGAACAAATTGATAATAACCTTTATAAAAGTCATATAAAAGTTATTTTAGCGAAATTTCACAATTTTGCTAAAATAGCCATTAGAATACACTTTGGAATAACTCTATAATTTTCTCTTGAAAAATACTTTTTTCCACTAGAAATAAGCTCCTAAATTGAGGGCTTATTAAATATTATGTTTATAAAAAAGAGACATTTGAGGACCAGCAGATGGCATAATGGTTACATTGCTGGACTTCCACATAGTTGACTACGGTTCGAATCCCAGACCCTATGGCTTAAAACTCACACCAGGCAAGTGTGTGTGCATGCCCAAGATCCCAATAGGAGAATGGACGAGAATGGACTAAAGCATGGCCATCCCCCGTGAGGAGTGATTTCTCTATTTCTGTCTCTGTCTCTGTCTCTATGGCAAGCACACATGCCCTATAGGAAAAAAAAACAACTCCTTAAAAAGTGAGTTCCTGAATTTCCTTGCTGTCTGTTTATTACCATGAGTTGGTTTAATTCTCATGCATTCTTTCAAAATCTGGAGCAGAAGAATAGTTTGGAACACAAATACAGCTATTAATATCCTAAATTCTGGGAAACAGAAACCCTTGTGGGGTAGCCTTGGGAAATAAAGTTAAAACCCAAAACACAGAAATTTTTTTTTTATCATTCTAGTTCTGATGACATTCTTTAAAGTTTGACAGAAATGGTACTTTCTTGGCCAAGAAGAGCTAAATAATGAAGTGGAACATTGGGGTTAATACTTATGCCTCACCCCAGAACAATAAGATGATTGGCTTCTCCAGGTGATATGGTCAAGTGACACACCCAAAAAGCTTTATTGCCCAACTAGTGGAACCTGAGAGCTCAGGAATGCGCCCCTCCATTCAACAGCTGTGCACAGTAATCCCCCAAGTTGGAAATCTGTGTGACATTGCTGGAGCAACTTTACTTACCATCTTTTTCCATTCATCTATATTTATCCCAACTGCATTTTCTCTATCTGCACATGCTGTGCCATTTTCTTTTCTCTTGCACCTCTTCGTTTTTTCTCACTAAGATCACTGTGGATTTTAGTTTTTATTTTTTCTGCCTTCAGTAAATCTGGCCATGAATCAATTGTTCCCCTCTAGCTCTATTTTATGCTTTGAGAAGCTTTACTGTAATAAAATTGCCTTTCCCCAAGTTTCCAAGTATGAAAGTTAGATGTGCATCCTGTACTGAGATTGGTCTTGTGCATTTGCAAAATAACCACCATGAATAGTTGTTGTTTTATAAAAGTACACAAGGGACCAGCAATTGGCGTAATGGTTATGTCGCTGGACTTCCATGTAGTCCACTGAAGTTCAAGTCCTGGACCCGGTGGCTTAAACTCACACTAGGTGTCTGTGCATGCATGCCCAAGATTCCTAAAGGAGAACAGAGGAGAAGGGATTGTGGCGTAGCCATCCCCCTGCGGGGTGATTTCTCGCTTTCTGTCTCTCTGTCTCTCTCTGTTTTTCTGGCAAGTGCATGTGCCCTATAGCAAAAATCTCTAAAAAAAAAAAAAAAAAAAAACCTCTCCAAAAAAAAAGGTACACAAACCTGGGGCCAGCAGGTGGCATGGTGATTTAAGCACTGGACTCCCACATGGCTGACCATAGCTGAAGTCCTGGACCTGGTAGTTTGTTTTCTCACTTTCTCTCTCTCTCTGTCTCTCGTAAACATGTCCTATAGAAAATTTTAAAATAATAATAAAGATAAATAAAATTAAATAAATAAAACTTTTTTTTAAAAAAAGTGTACAAACCTGAAACTAGAAGGATTACTAAAATCTTTCTACCTATTTACCGAAATATGTCATCTTTTATCAACTAAGATGAAACCATTAGTGTACCACAGGTAGGCTATGTAATTTGAGGATCTGCTAACTAAATTTGGTTCTAATAATCCAAGGCTAGCAATTATTCTAAACAAATGCCAATTATCTCTTCAAACAGAAAATCTTTTTAATAGCTACAAAGGACATAGCTCATATGTGCTGGTTGGCCAAGCCCAGCGAAGAGAAAGTATAGATAGTTCAACAGAAAATCATCTTCACATGTAAAAAGAAAGTATCTATTTATATATAAGCATATACCAATATGTGTGTGTGTGTGTGTATCGGTGTACAGATGGATAAATATAAGGGGAAATGAAATTAACATTCACTAAATATCTGCTACAGGTCAGAGGCCGTGCCGATCACATTAGAGATAATACATTTGTAAAGAACAGCAAAGTAACCACAGAAAAACTTTAAAAGATGATTACTTTTTCAGTGCCAGAGTCTGGAGACCTCTCTGAGTGCACAGAGCGCAAGCCTATTTATGCTCTGAGGTTAGATAAAGCTAGGGATGGATTGTAATGTCAATACCCTATTTGGGTTGTGCCCCTCTCTTTATCTCTCTAAAAAATGAAACTTTTTTAAAAAAAGATCTTACTTTTATAAAGAGTTGGAGAAAACTGCAATGTCTTCCAATTATAAACTGGTTAAACAGATTAGACAATAACCTTATAACAATATTTTTCAACAACTTTAAAATTATCTTGGGGCCAGCAGGTGGCATGGTGGTTAAGGCATGGCCAACCACGGTTCTAGTCTTGGATCTAGTGGCTTGCTTTTCTCACTCTCTCTCTCTCTTTCTGGTCAAAGTAAATAATAATAATTATTATAATAAAATAAAATAATTTTTAAAAATTATTTATCCTAGACCAGCAGGTGGCACGAGGGTTAAGTGTTAGATTCTGTGTGACCAACCAGTGGCTCTAATTCCTGGCCCAGGCAACTTGAAAATCATGTTAGTGTATGTGCATGCATGCCCAAAATCTGGAGAGGAGGATGGAGATGGGATTGTGGTGTGGTTTATCTCCCCTGGGAGGTGATATCTCACTTTTCCTCTCTCCTTCTCTTTCTCTCTGGCAAGTGCATGCAATCTATAGAAAAAAAAAAATCTGTCTATACTTTTTTAGTTTTTAATTTGTGCCAGAGGGCATGTACACTGACCAAGGAGGGGCAGAGAGAGAGGGGACATAAGAAAGCATTGGCTGCACATGTGCCCAGTGTTTTTCAAGCCACCACAGACAGGATTCAAACTGCACAGTTGGCCATGTGGGACCCAGCCACCTTAACTACCACACTACCATGCCACAGGCTGGCCCCCATTTATGCTTTTTAAAAAGTGATAATACAGATAATACAGAGTGGATGATCCTTTTTAAAGTAAGGTCAGTAGATAGATAAAAACTTTACATGAATAAACAACACCAAAAATACCATCTCTAGAAAGTTTTAAATGGCTGCTACCTTTCTGAGTCACTTAAATTGTTCTCACCTGCAAATTATTAATAATTTTTAAAAGTTTGCCAGAGGGCACATGTGCTTGCAAGAGCGACACAGAGTAAGAGAGGAAGAACGCACCCTCCATAGGGAATGGTCACATTCTCCATTTCTTCATCCTATTGGGATTTGGGGCCTGCACGCTGGGATTCAAATGGTTAGCCTTGTGGGATCCAGCTGCCTCAACCACCACACCACTGGCTAGCTCCCATCTAGATTTTATTAAGATTCATGTTTTTATTCATTTACTCAAATAAAATATTTATTAAGCACATATTATGCATAAAGCACATGATATGGAAACTAATTTCTTAAGTCTTTTCTTTTGCATACTCATCCTGTGTGGCATCATCCAGTCCCATGGTTTCTATACAATTATCTATTCGCTGATGACTTCCCGCATCTATTTCCACATTCCAGGTGTCCTCCAGGGCCTCAGGCTTAAATATCCAACTGGCTAATTACTACGTTGGTCAGATGTCTTGAGGCACCTGACATACAATGTTTCAAAACTGAACTCATCCTCTCTCTTCAGAAAATCTTTTTCCATGTGTTTTCTCTTTTTGTGTATGGCATCAGCATCCACACGGTTGCTTAAGCAAGACTCCTGGGGATTTTCCCTATTACTTAGCTCTCCTTAATCTTTCAACTACCATATCCTATCAGTTTCTAATACCTTTTTTATAAATTTGCTATAGAGTGCATGTACTCATTGGAGAGAGAAAGAGAGAAAGAGAGAGAAAGTGAGACATCACCCCCGGGGGATGTTGACATTGCAATCTCTTCTCCTCCATTCTCCTCTCAGGATTTTGGGCGCGTTTACGCATGCTCACGCGTGCACACACACACACACACACACACACACACAGGATTTTCAAGCAGCTGGTCCACGACTCAGACTGTGCAGTTGTCCGTCTGGTATCTACCATCTTAACCACCATGCCACCTGCTGGCCCCCCTTTATTTTTATTGACAGATAAAATTACTTATATTTACCATGTATAATATGATGTTTTGAAAAATATACATTGTGGAATGACTAAATCTAGCTTAGCAACATATGCATTACGTCACATAATTACTGTGTGGTGAGAACATTTAACATTCATTTTCCTAGCATTTTGTAAAAATACAATATATTGTTATTAACTATAGTCACTATGTTGTACAATGGAATCACCATTTTTTTTTTATTCACTTTCATACATGCGCTCTCTTATTCTTCTTTCGAACTGCCAATACTATGACTCATACCATTTTATTGCCTTTATTGCCTAGATAGCCTGATTTGTTTCCCTGCCTTCTGTTTTTCCAATCTTCAATCTAATCTCTTCCATTTGTAAAACCTTTCAAGACTTCCCTTCGTTCTTTGGGTAAAGTACAAACTCCTTGATATGCTTTATAAGATTTTTTTTTTTTAATTTGCTGTATGGCACATGCACTCTCCAGAGACAGTGAGAGAGAAAGCATGGAAGCACCCCCAGGGCGGATGGCCATAGCTGTAATCCCTTCTCTTCCGGTCTCTCGGGATTTTAGGCAGGCACGTGTATGCAAATATATGTGTGTACCGTGTGTTTTTCAAGCCTCCAGGTCCAAGACTCAAACCATAGTTGACCATGTGTGATCCAGTCACCGTAATCACTACGGGGCTGACCCCTGTGGTGTATAAAATCTTACACTCTTATAATCTTTTCCTGTTACTTCTCTCATATCAAATTTTACTGGTCTCGTTCTGGCATTTACTCCTACTAATCCTTCAGATTTTACCACTTCCCACGAGGTGCCTTCCCAGATTCTCAAATCTGCATTAGATGCCATCCTACAGTGCTCTCCTGCTTTCCTTCTCTCTTATTATATAGTAAGGGCTGTCAGGCCAGAGCCTTGGTAGCCTTGGTAACTCAACCAATAAGCCTTATTATTTATTGAAATAATGGAACAATTTCTTGGAACTCAGGGATAGTCATTACTGTAGTTGCAGAATAATTCATTTATTAAATTTAAGAAATATTTCAAAATCTTTTTTTTTTTTTTGGAGGTTTTTGCTATAGGGTGCATGCGCTCGCCAGAAAGACAGAGAGAGACAGAGAGACAGAAAGCGAGAAATCACTTCCCAGGAGGGATGGTCATACTGCAATCCCTTCTCCCTCATTCTCCTCTTGGGATTTTTGGCATGCGTGGACACACACCCAATATAAATTTCAAGCCACTGGGTCTGGGACTCAAACTGCAGTCTGCCATGTGGGAGTCCAGCGACATAACCATTATGCCAACTGCTGTCCTATCCATGAACTATTTGAGAGAGATTGTTTGCTATAGGGCACATGTGCTCACCAGAGAGAGAGAGAGACAGACAGAGAGAGAGAGAGAGAGAAAGTGAGAAATCACCCCACAGAGGATGGTTACGCTGCAATCCCTTCTCCTCCATTCTTCTCTCAGGTTATTGGGCATGCATGCATACACGCCTGGCATGAGTTTTAAGTTGCTGGGTCTGGGACTCGAATCACGTGGGAGTCCAGCAATGTAATCATTACACCATCTGCTGGTCCCTTGTCCATGAACTATTTGAAGACCCCTCATATTATGTGAAAATTTTCTCTTCTTGACAATAAAGTCATTTTCACTGAATTAATAGTACACCCAATTGCTTCAGGACCTTAAAGTAGAAGCATCAATAGATACTATAAACCCTGCTTAAAAATTTTTTTAGAGAGAGATTTTGCTCTAGGGTGCGTGTGCTCATTAGAGAGACAGAAACGAGAAAGCGGCCCCTGGGGGATGGCCACACCACAATCCTTTCTCCCCCATTCTCCTCCTGGGATTTTGGGCATGCATGCACACGCACCCGGTGTGAGTTTAAAGCTGTGGAGTCTGGGATTCAAACCACAGTTGACTACGTGGGAGTCCAGCAACGTAACCATTACTCCATCTGCTAGTCTCCCTGCTTAAATTTTAACAACCCTATTAATCAAGTTACTCCTGCTGGATAACTCAAAGGACACTGTTTCAACCACAAATATACATTTAACAAAGCAAGGCATGGAAGAAAGTAATGCAATGTCTTCCTATAATTTACTTTGTCTGAAATTTAGTTTATTCTCTGAGCAATGAAATACTTCAAAACTATTTAAAAGAGGGACCAGCAGTTAGCGTAATGGCTATGACGCTGGACTCCCATGTAGTCAACCATGGCTTGAGTCCCGGACCCAGTGGCTTAAACTCACGCCGGGCGTGTGTGTGTGCGTGCCCAAGATCCCGAGAGGAGAATAGAGGAGAAGGGATTGCGGCGTGGCCATCCCCCCTGGGGGGTGATTTCTCACTTTCTGTCTCTCTGTCTCTCTCTGTCTGTCTGGTGAGTGCACGTGCCCTATAGCAAAAACCTCTCCAAAAAAAAGGAAAAAAACCTATTTAAATGAAATTGTTCCATGCTACACACAAACGAAACCCACAATATCTTTTAAAAATTATTTGTTTACTTCTCCCTTTCCCCCTGGGAGATTTTTGCTATAGGTCCTGTGTGCTCACCTGAGAGACAGAGAAACAGCGAGGAGTCACTCCCCAGCAGGGATAGTCACACAGCAGTCCCTTTTCTTCCATTCTTTTCTTGGGATTTTGGGCGCACACACACACACTCACCCAGCACTTTCCTCGCCCCAGGTCTGGGAACCGAACTGCTATTGACCCTGTGGGAGTCTAGCACCTTAACCACTATGCAACCTGCTGACCGCTATGTCCTATCTTAGTAATATTTTTGGACTGAATGATTGGAAATGTATGAGTATATGTAAAACATATATTGGTAGTATGTTTTAAATTTGTTATTTACCACTCTGATATTACTCAAGAGATCTTTTGCTCTTTTTAGTGATAAATGATGGATTGTGAAGTTGTGGGAAGAATTGATCCCATTTCAAGGTCAAGGAAGATTAAATGGTATTTTGGAAAAAGAAATACATGATACAGGAAATGCAAATTTTGGAAAATTTCTTCCAGCATGTATTGCCTGACATCTAGTATGTATTCAATATATTTTTCTTTTTTAAAACATAATTGTTTTATTTAATTTTATTTATTATTATTATTTTTTAAATTTGACCAGAGAAAGACAAAAAAAGAGAGAGAAGGAAAGTGAGAAGGTAAGCCACCAGGTCCAGGACTTGAAACAGAATTAGCCATGTGGGAGTCCAGTGCCTTAACCACCATGCCACCTGTTAGCCTTCAATATATTTTTCTTCACTGACAAAAATGAATGAATGAGTGAATGAATCAATGAATGAACAAATAAATTATATTCATCCATATCTTGTTCCCTATTCTTATCCCAATTTTGAATTAATAGTAATTATTTTCTGAGCTTCCACCAAAATTTTAGATTATTTTGCTCCTAAGTGTTTGCAGCCGAAATGGCTTTTTTTATGGAGAGGTTTTCGCTATAGGGCGTGTGCGCTCGCCAGACAGACAGAGAGAGACATAGAGACAGAAAGCGAGAAATCACCCCCTAGTGGTATGGTCACACCACAATCCCTCCTCCTCCATTCTCCTCTCAGGATCTTGGGCATGCACGCACACATGCCTGGTGTGAGTTTTAAGCCAAATTTTACTGGTCTCGTTCTGGCATTTACTCCTACTAATCCTTCAGATTTTACCACTTCCCACGAGGTGCCTTCCCAGATTCTCAAATCTGCATTAGATGCCATCCTACAGTGCTCTCCTGCTTTCCTTCTCTCTTATTATATAGTAAGGGCTGTCAGGCCAGAGCCTTGGTAGCCTTGGTAACTCAACCAATAAGCCTTATTATTTATTGAAATAATGGAACAATTTCTTGGAACTCAGGGATAGTCATTACTGTAGTTGCAGAATAATTCATTTATTAAATTTAAGAAATATTTCAAAATCTTTTTTTTTTTTTGGAGGTTTTTGCTATAGGGTGCATGCGGTCGCCCTGGACACACACCCAATATAAATTTCAAGCCACTGGGTCTGGGACTCAAACTGCAGTCTGCCATGTGGGAGTCCAGCGACATAACCATTATGCCAACTGCTGTCCTATCCATGAACTATTTGAGAGAGATTGTTTGCTATAGGGCACATGTGCTCACCAGAGAGAGAGAGAGACAGACAGAGAGAGAGAGAGAGAGAAAGTGAGAAATCACCCCACAGAGGATGGTTACGCTGCAATCCCTTCTCCTCCATTCTTCTCTCAGGTTATTGGGCATGCATGCATACACGCCTGGCATGAGTTTTAAGTTGCTGGGTCTGGGACTCGAATCACGTGGGAGTCCAGCAATGTAATCATTACACCATCTGCTGGTCCCTTGTCCATGAACTATTTGAAGACCCCTCATATTATGTGAAAATTTTCTCTTCTTGACAATAAAGTCATTTTCACTGAATTAATAGTACACCCAATTGCTTCAGGACCTTAAAGTAGAAGCATCAATAGATACTATAAACCCTGCTTAAAAATTTTTTTAGAGAGAGATTTTGCTCTAGGGTGCGTGTGCTCATTAGAGAGACAGAAACGAGAAAGCGGCCCCTGGGGGATGGCCACACCACAATCCTTTCTCCCCCATTCTCCTCCTGGGATTTTGGGCATGCATGCACACGCACCCGGTGTGAGTTTAAAGCTGTGGAGTCTGGGATTCAAACCACAGTTGACTACGTGGGAGTCCAGCAACGTAACCATTACTCCATCTGCTAGTCTCCCTGCTTAAATTTTAACAACCCTATTAATCAAGTTACTCCTGCTGGATAACTCAAAGGACACTGTTTCAACCACAAATATACATTTAACAAAGCAAGGCATGGAAGAAAGTAATGCAATGTCTTCCTATAATTTACTTTGTCTGAAATTTAGTTTATTCTCTGAGCAATGAAATACTTCAAAACTATTTAAAAGAGGGACCAGCAGTTAGCGTAATGGCTATGACGCTGGACTCCCATGTAGTCAACCATGGCTTGAGTCCCGGACCCAGTGGCTTAAACTCACGCCGGGCGTGTGTGTGTGCGTGCCCAAGATCCCGAGAGGAGAATAGAGGAGAAGGGATTGCGGCGTGGCCATCCCCCCTGGGGGGTGATTTCTCGCTTTCTGTCTCTCTGTCTCTCTCTGTCTGTCTGGTGAGTGCACGTGCCCTATAGCAAAAACCTCTCCAAAAAAAAGGAAAAAAACCTATTTAAATGAAATTGTTCCATGCTACACACAAACGAAACCCACAATATCTTTTAAAAATTATTTGTTTACTTCTCCCTTTCCCCCTGGGAGATTTTTGCTATAGGTCCTGTGTGCTCACCTGAGAGACAGAGAAACAGCGAGGAGTCACTCCCCAGCAGGGATAGTCACACAGCAGTCCCTTTTCTTCCATTCTTTTCTTGGGATTTTGGGCGCACACACACACACTCACCCAGCACTTTCCTCGCCCCAGGTCTGGGAACCGAACTGCTATTGACCCTGTGGGAGTCTAGCACCTTAACCACTATGCAACCTGCTGACCGCTATGTCCTATCTTAGTAATATTTTTGGACTGAATGATTGGAAATGTATGAGTATATGTAAAACATATATTGGTAGTATGTTTTAAATTTGTTATTTACCACTCTGATATTACTCAAGAGATCTTTTGCTCTTTTTAGTGATAAATGATGGATTGTGAAGTTGTGGGAAGAATTGATCCCATTTCAAGGTCAAGGAAGATTAAATGGTATTTTGGAAAAAGAAATACATGATACAGGAAATGCAAATTTTGGAAAATTTCTTCCAGCATGTATTGCCTGACATCTAGTATGTATTCAATATATTTTTCTTTTTTAAAACATAATTGTTTTATTTAATTTTATTTATTATTATTATTTTTTAAATTTGACCAGAGAAAGACAAAAAAAGAGAGAGAAGGAAAGTGAGAAGGTAAGCCACCAGGTCCAGGACTTGAAACAGAATTAGCCATGTGGGAGTCCAGTGCCTTAACCACCATGCCACCTGTTAGCCTTCAATATATTTTTCTTCACTGACAAAAATGAATGAATGAGTGAATGAATCAATGAATGAACAAATAAATTATATTCATCCATATCTTGTTCCCTATTCTTATCCCAATTTTGAATTAATAGTAATTATTTTCTGAGCTTCCACCAAAATTTTAGATTATTTTGCTCCTAAGTGTTTGCAGCCGAAATGGCTTTTTTTATGGAGAGGTTTTCGCTATAGGGCGTGTGCGCTCGCCAGACAGACAGAGAGAGACATAGAGACAGAAAGCGAGAAATCACCCCCTAGTGGTATGGTCACACCACAATCCCTCCTCCTCCATTCTCCTCTCAGGATCTTGGGCATGCACGCACACATGCCTGGTGTGAGTTTTAAGCCTTAAAGGTAAAAATTTTCTCTTGCTCTCAACTCAAACTTTTTCTTTGATAATAATCCCCTCTGTTCCTCCCACCCAGGCAGGAGAGGTGAGGTCTTCCTTCAGAAAAAGATTCCTCATGGCTCCTGTGAACTAGGTATTTCAGGGCACAAGAGAAATGAAGATTTTCTACTGATAATTCAGTCTCCAGCAAACAAGCTAGCGTGGCAGGAGAGGCGAGGCCTTCAGAAAATTCCTCATGGCTCCTGCGAACTAGATGGATCTAAGGGCACTATAGCTAAACATCCAAATACTATTAGAGTTAAAATTTTCCTCAATATCTACTGAATCGGCTGCACCAGCGATCACAACAGAATGGCAAAGAAATTCCAGATCACCTCTGTCTGCTTGCTCCTGAACATTCAGATTGAACTTCAAGAATTAGAAAGAAACACACCATCCATCAGATGACAAGAAATCACCGCAGGACCACAAGAAATATGGGAAAGCAAGAAAATACCTCTCCTCCAAGGGAAAAGAATAA
>NW_006207862.1:1421250-1439857 GCF_000334495.1 Tupaia belangeri chinensis
AAGCAAAACATACAAGAAACAAGAAATGGAAAATTATTTGATGACAATAATATGTTTGTTGATGTGCTTGATTGAGACAACATACAGTGTACTCTGGATGGAAAATCTCATTTTGTATGCTGTAATGATGTACAGTGAATGAATATAAATAAATAAATTTAAATTAAAAACAGAAAACAAAAACAAAAACAAAAACAAAAAAAGCATCCAATTAAGAATAATTTGTTGGGGGACCAGCAGTTAGCGTAATGGCTATGTCGCTGGACTCCCACGTAGTCAACCACGTTTTGAGTCCCGGCTTAAACTCATGCCGGGCATGTGTGCATGTGTGCCCAATATCCTGAGAGAAGAATGAGGAGAAGGCATTGCGGCGTGGTCATCCCCCCCGGGGGGTGATTTCTCGTTTTCTGTCTCTCTGTCTCTATCTGTCTGGCAAGATGCCCTATAGGAAAAACCTCTCATAAAAAAAAAAAAGAAAAAGAATAATTTGTTGGGAACAGCAGATGGGTAATGGTTATGTCACTAGACTCCACGTAGTTGACCATGGCTCAAGTCTTGAGCTCAGCAGCTTAAAACATACCAGGCACA
Source organism: Tupaia belangeri chinensis (assembly GCF_000334495.1). Classification (NCBI taxonomy): domain Eukaryota; kingdom Metazoa; phylum Chordata; class Mammalia; order Scandentia; family Tupaiidae; genus Tupaia; species Tupaia belangeri. The sequence goes on from NW_006207862.1 coordinate 1,421,839, forward strand.
CATACACACATGTGTACGTGCCAAAATCCTGAGAGGAGAATGGAAGAGAAGGGATCACAGTGTGGCTATCCCCATGGGGGGGTGATTTCTTCCTTCCTGACTCTCTGGTGAGTGCTCCCTACAGCAAAAATCTTTCTTTAAAAAAAAAAGAGAATAATTTGTTAATGATGGATAATCTCCACTTTGGATAATCTCCTTCCCATTTTCATTCTTTTAAGCTATTTTTACATTTTCCAAGTCTCATACTGTATTTCATACCTTTGCCTAGTTTTTAGTAAATAAAAAGAACAAAACTTTTTTTCTTCTCTGCTTTTAATAAATGTGACCCTTTCTGTCATCCTTTCCTTGATCCTTTCCAAATCAGCAGTAGTTGCCATAAATGACGGCTAAGAGACAAGATGCCAAGTGTCATGGCTAAATTTAAAGAGCAGCCTTCGCACCTGTTATTAACTGGCAATGACCAACCTCCTGCCCACAGTTTCCTCCACCCCCAGTCTCCTACCAAGTGCAATCCATAGCGCAGATTCTTTATGTATTCATGTATAAACATAACAAATATTGTATACCTTAAATCAAAATTGGGACTGAATATAGCATTTTGATAGTAAATTAGTTTAGTTTCAGAGGAGCTGAGATGTGGGCAAAACAAGCAAAATAAACTTGTATCTGACCTTGAGTAGATGGAATAATGTGTCTAGGTATTTGATGAATGTTTCAAGACTATTAAGGGAGTGTCTTACTTTAAAATAACTTTTTTTTATACTTTGTGAAATTCTCTTAGATATCAGCATTGGAGGCTCCTATAAATGTGTTGTATAAAAGAGGCAATTTAAGGAGTAATTGACATCATCTAGAATTAACTTTAGTTAATTTGCCAGACTGGCAACACTATCCCGGAAGAGCTCTGTAGGAGAAAGATAGTAACAAATGATTCTGATACAAAATGCTCCTGGAACGGTGAATTGGCTTCTGCGGCCTAATTAGCCAAATTAGCCTCATCAAATAGGTCTGATGATGATTAAGGAGTGTGCCATACCTCACGGTCAGATTAGTTCAGATCCAGTTCCAATAAATTATGAGAAAAAGACAGATATCAAAATATGAAAGCATGCAAGGGGGAGAGTTTAATATTATCCTCCAGGTAAGAATATATCCTCAGAGGATGCCAAGCTGGTATTCAAAGTGAAGAATGGACAGGTGGATAGGAACAGTAGAAGCAAAGAGTTGGAGACTAAAATGTCACAGCATGTTCAGGGTATGGAGAATAGATATCTAGGGAGAGGGTTGCTGAGAATGGAGCTATGTTATTAATTGGAATGTTGTAGTTTTAGGCCTGAGAGACAAAGTTCTAATGATGTATTGGGACTTCTGAAGACTGTGAAATTGTTGGTGTTGGTATTGGGTTCAGTAAGAATGTGAGCTGAATTCCTCTGCACTTTGGAGGTGTGATATGAGTGAAAAGTTAGTGCCCTTCCCTTTTGAATCACTTTAGATAGAGATGAAAGACTCCCTCAAGCCAAAAGCCTAGTAAATAATCCAGAAGTCTAGTAAATAGCAAAGGCTACCAGTCTCAAAATATTCATACTAGGAGACTACTAGTCAACCCAGCACAAGGATGGCTTTAAAGTTTGCTGCCAAACTGGTCCTGAGGACCATGAACAAAGACAATCCTATGTGGACAAGCCTTGGCGTTTACAACTCAGTGTTTTCATGACATTCTGCTCTTGACAGAAAAAATAAAAAAACAAACAGCAACGATGAAAAGAGAAAAAAAAAACACATTTGCTCCTAGATTTTTGACTGAATTATAAAATGAATATGGAATTTGTCTTCCTTTAGAAACCAGGACATGAGCCTCCTGCCACACAAAAAATCTTTAGAGGGAGTATGTAAATATATCTGTGAATTACCACGGGATTTCAGTCTGTATTATGATACAGTAGGGGAAATGGGAGTATTGAAGGAAGAAGAGAAATAAAGGAGGAAGGAAAAGGTGTGTGTGTGTTTAATGAAGTGAGAATAGATTTATGGACAGAAAAAGGTATGTCGTGCTGGCTAAGAGTAGTTGAGCCCTTCTCTGCTACACAGACTAGAAATATTTATGATTCAGAGAGCCTGACAGAAAAAGGATAGAACAGATCACAGAAACTAAGAATTCATGGGAAAGTGAGTGGTAGTGGTGGAGATGCAAATGGGAAGGTGTAGAGAAGTGAGAATACTGACATATGGAAAAGGGGAGAAGCAAAAATAGCCGGCAAACAGGTCCAGGCTGTGGTTTGTGTTAAATATTTAAAGGCTAAACTCTTTCCTTTTGCCTTCTCCCTTCATATTCTTTTCCCTGATCTTTAAAAACTGCTGATCTCTCTTGAATAATTCACATTTTTCAGTGAACCATGAAACATAGCCCCCAGACCTCAGAGCAGATTCTTGTTATGCTTTCTTGCTCAGGTCAATGAACTGTGTGCATCACCTACCCTAGCTCTTCTGGAATACTTAAGCGAATATTCCATTGAGTTGAGTCATACTTGGGAGGTGACTTCAGTGTACATTTTAGTAGAGAACCTAGTTAAGGTTTCACGCTCCAGGAATTCTGTTCTGATTAGTTTCAGCTTTAAAAAAAAAATCAACCTGCTTTTAAGAATCAGTACAGAAAACAACTCTGAAGACATGTAGGTTTTAGCAGCCATGTTTAAGTTTTGTTTGTTTGTTTGTTTGCTTGCTGTAGGGAGCATGCACTTGCCAGAGAGAGATACACATACAGAGAGAGAAAGGGGGAAAATGAGAAATAATGCCCCCAGGGATGGTCACACAACAACCCCTTCTCTTCTTGAGACTGTGGGCATGCACACACATGGGCCCAGAGTGATTTTCAAGCTCCTAGATCCATGACTCGAATCGCTCAGTTGGCCATGCAGGATCCAGCTGCCTACCTCTGTGCTACCTGCTTGCCCCTCTAGAAGGAATTTTTAATATTTGCCCCAGGACTTTTTCATGCAATGATACTCACTGACCTCAAATAGTGGTGGGCTAGCCTCGTAATTAAGCACAGTACATGGGTAGCCAGATCCTACATGGCCTACTGCAGTTCGAACCCTGGCCTTACAGCCCCAGAGGCTTGAGAAATATGTGGCAACCTGGGATTGAGAACTGGAGGAAAGAAGATAGCAGCACCATGAGACCTCAATGAGTGGTTCTCTTGCTCTTACTCTTTTTCCCTCTCTCTTTCTGGCAAGTGCGTATACTCCCTGCCAAAAAGCAAACAAACAAAACAAAACAATAGTTTGTGGCACTAGGATGTTTGGTTTTCAAAAATGTTCTTGGTTTCTGAAGAATTTTTAAAATCTATTTATGAGATTCTTATTTTATTACAACAATGTGTAAAGTTCCCAAGTTGAGTTCTAGTATTTCCAAAAGAATCAAGCTGACATAGCCGGCCCAGTTCCTTATGCATAATTAATGCTTGATAAACATATGCTCGAAGAGATTTGTGAAATGAATGAATAAATGCATTACTAAAATATATACGGTATTCTTATATTCTCGCAATAGAGAAAATTACAAGGCCTCCGCTACATTACATTCATATTTGTTGAGGTATATTTTGGTTTAAATTATGGTTTGTCCCTCAAAAGTTCATATGATAGAACTTGGTTATACTGTAAAGGTGTTATGTGAAAATTTAATCCTGTGTGATAAGGTCATTAGGGTGGGGCCCCCATGATTGAGTTCTGGTATAGATAAATGGAGAGGAAATGAGGACAGGAGAGGCCACCTGGATATAGACTACACTCTGGTCTGCTAAAAGTTCTGTCTTCTGCCATTAGAGACGCCTTTGGACTTTTTAGCTACTAGATTTGTGAGTTTTGCAAATATGCCTCTATTTTCTTCATAAATCACCCAGCCTTAGGTATTTCTGTTAGCAATGCAAAAACAGACTAAGACAAGGTACTACAATAAAAACAACATAATAATTCAGTCACTAGGCCCATTTAGTCAAAGGAAATACATTCTGTACTAGCAAGGCAGCTTGGGCATATTGACAGAGAGCCAGGTGATATATCAAACAAATAACTCATGTCCGAAATATATAAAGAACTCATATAAATACATTTTTAAAAAGGCAGCAACCCAATAGGACAAAAAAAAAAAAAAAAAAAAACCCAAGACTTGAACAGATACTTCACAAAAGAGGATATCTGCACAACCAGTGAACAAATGGCAAGGTGTTTGATTTCATTACTCATTAAAGAAATACAAATTAAAAACCACAAGGCCAGTCAGTGGCGTGGTTGTTATGGCTGGATCCTACTTGGCTGACTGCACGGTTCAAGTTCCAGATCTGTTGACTTGAAAGGATGCTGGGCACATGTGTGTGCTCACCCAATGTCAGAGGAAAAGGGACTGTGGCATGGCCATCCCCTCTGGGGAAGGGGAGTTGCTTGCTCACATTTCCTCTCTCTCTCTGTTTCTGGTGTGTGGACAATTAAAAAAACAAAAAACAAAAAAAACCCACAATGTACTCAGCAGTGCTGGTATACTTGGTGAAGGGCTGCTGCACAATGTGGAGCCACAGTGTGGATTCCAGGTCTACCTGAACATGTTGGTTGTGCCCACCTGTGCCTGAGATCCTGGCTAGCTGGGAGACTGAGGGGAGGGATGTAGCATGGTGAGACCTGTCAAGGGTACCCATCCCCTCCCTATCTCTCTCTCTCTCTCATGAAAGAAATACATTTTTAGAAAAAGTAGAAAATGCACTAGCAATCCTAGCCCCCAAAATGATTAAAATGAGAAAGGTGAAACATATCAAGTGTGGGGAAGATCATGAAACCACTACGACTCTCATGCTGCTGGTGAGAGTAAAAATTGTTACAGCCATTGTGTCAGTCATAGTACAGTCAAGAGCCAGAAATGACACCAATTATTTAAGTAGCGACAATTTAATATAAATAATTGTCTTTTAATTTAATTAAATAAAAAAAAATTTTGGAGAGATTTTTGCTATAGGGCGTGTGTGCTTGCCAGAAAGACAGAGAGACAGAAAGTGAAAAATCACCCCCCCACTCCCAAGGGAGATAGCCACACTGCAATCCCTTCTCCTCCATTCTCCTCTCAGGATCTTGGGCACGCAGGCACGTGTACTCGATGTGAGTTTTAAGCCGCCAGGTCTAGATCTCGAATTGTGGTCGACTACATGGGAGTCCAGACACATAGCCATTACGCCAACTTCTGGTCCCTAATATAAATAATTGTTACAGGGCCCTTTCTGTAAGTTTCTAAGTTTTAATAATTCTAACCATTTCCCTTTGTTTTCTCAGCCTTGAGGGTTGTGGCTGCTCCCAACAGTTGTTACCTCATGATTCATGAGAGTTTTCTTTTGATCCTTTGAGGTATTTAGTTAACATCTTTATAGTTCATTAAAATTTATTTATCTTAAGTTATATCTGTTCAAGCAACTAGTATGATTTGTGTCTCCTGACATACAGAATCGATGCCAGGAATGATCAAAATCCCTCAAGTCCAAGATTTTAATCAGATCTTTGGGCTTGAATGTAGTGGTGAGCTCTGTGCCAATAAAGAACGTCATACTGGTTCCCATAGCGTACAGTATATCCACTTTTTTTTTAATTGCTAGAGGGAATGTGTATGTTACCATCCCAATAGGGCATGGTCATGCCACAGTCCCTTTCCCTCCATTTCTCCATCCCCGTCAGGATTTGGGGCATGAATGCACAGTACTTGGTGTGTGTTTCAAGCTGCCTGGCAGGGATTTGAATCAGTCTGCAGCCAGCTTCCTATTCATAGCCCTTAACTGTTGTGCTAAGGAGCCAGCCCAATGTATTTATATTTAATCTAATTATTACTTATGGCTGAAAGTGATTAATTGCCTACTGAGGCAAGTGTCTTGGGGCCCAAGCGGCTGGGTGAATTTTACCAACATGGCAGTAATGATGAATTCTAGGACTGTTTTGTGGCCTATGACCTGGCATCTAAAAATGGAGGTTCTCATGTTACTGGGAGTGGATGTGTGGTACCAAAGATTTTTGTTTTGTTTTGTTTTGTTTTGTTTTGTTTTTCCAGTTTTATTATTGGGCACATGCACTCACCCAAGAGAGACAGAAAGAGACACATAGAGAAGGAAAGTGAGAGATCATTCCCCAGGGGGAATGGCCACGCCACAATCTCTTCTCCTCCATTCTCCTCTTGGCATTTTGGTCACACACACTGAAGTGTCTGGTGTGTTTTTCAGGTCACTGGGTCTGGGACTCAAACTGCACTGTCGGCCATGTGGGATTCAGTGCCTTAATCACCATGCCAACTACTGGTCCCAAGGTTTTAAGATAAAATCTGTATACTTTATATCCTGGTAAACAGCAATGTCCCTCCTATATACCATGGAAGGAGGTCAAATTTGGAGATCTTGCTAAGAACCTATACTAGGTACTTGAAGTTGATAATTGACCTACTAAGTTCAAAACTGGCCAAATTTCTAAAATAAAAGTTTTTATTACAAACATATAAAAATAGATTGAAAGGTGGAAGTAGAAAGTACCTTAGAAATTGGGACGACCAGATGGTATATTGTTTATGTTGCTGCACTCCCATGTAGTCAACTGCAGTTGGAGTCCTGGACCCAGCAACCTTAAAACTCATGCCAGGTGCATGTGCGTGCATGCCCAACATCCCAATAAGAGAATGGAAGAGAAGGGACTGTGGCATGGCCATTGCCCCTGGGGGCGGGGTGGGTATTTCTCACTTTCTGTCTCTCTTTGTCTCTCTTGTGAGTGCACACACCCTATAGCAAAAAATCTCTCTAAGTAAAAGAAAAACGAGAGAAAGAGACTAGAGCTGACGCATGCTCTTGCCTTCTTGCCACGGGAAGCCCTGTGCCACCTTGGGACTCTGCAGAGAGCTCCTCCCAGCAAGAAAGCCCACATCAGAAATAGCTCCTTCAGGGGCCAGCAGGTGGTATGGTAGTTAAAGGCACTGGATTCACACATGGCTGATTGTGGTTTGAGTTCAGACTTGGTGGCTTGCTTTCTTGCCTTCTCTTTTTTTCTCTCTCTCTCTCTCTCTCTCTGTCTGGTCAAATTTAAAAATAATAATAACAAATGGAATTAAATCAGTAAATAATGCTTTAAAAAGAAAAAGAAAGAAAATAAATAGCTCCTTGACCTTGGACATCCTGAATTGTTATCTGAATAAAACTTTATCCTTAATAAAATACCTAGCTCATGATGTTCAGTGATAGCAACAGACCATAGACTAAAATACCCTGGGAAGTGAATGACTTGTGCAGGATCAAGAACTAATTTAGGGGCTGGCCCTATGGCCTAGTGGTTAAGGGAGACTTATCCCACATGGCCAATGATGTGGTTTAAATCCCGGCCCTAGATGGAAAGACACATTGGGCATATGTGTTTGCATGTCCAAAATCCTGACAGGGTGAAGATGTGGAGGAGAAGGGATTGTGGGATGCCCACACCACATCGTGGGGGTGGGTGCTTTCTCCCTTTCCCTCTCTCTCTGTCTCTCTCTAATGGGAGCATGTATCCCCTGACAAATAGGAAAAAAAATAAAAGTGAGAACTAATTTTGCATCAGAGCCAGGATGGAAAACACGTTTGCTATTACTGAGGTCTTACTAGGTATCAGTCACTGTACTGAATGCATTCATGTCTTGTCTCATTTAATCCTCTCACCAACATCACAACATAGGTATTAGCATTACTTTTTCACAGGTGAGGAAATTGAGGTTAAGTAATTTGTCCAAATTCAGTGTCCAAAGTCAGAAATGAAGGACCTTGGCCTCTCCCCTCTTAACCAAGAATCCAATTTGCCTCTCTGAAAGCCAGCATGTTTGATATTTAATTCTGATAAAATTCTCTTAAAGTTACAATTCAGCATTGCCCCTTTTTTCCCTCCTACACCATTTAGTTTGCAATGGGAAAAAAATCCATCCAGAAGGTTAGAGCCAAAAAAGACTTGAAAGAGTCTCTAATCCAGCCTCTCCACCCACACAGTAGAGTCACTGAGGTCTAAATATGTAACAGACTTTCCCAGGCCACAAAGCTATTTAGTGGCGGAGGTAGGACTATAACCCAGGTTTGCTAACTCTCAAGTCATCTCTTTTTTTCCTATACCACAAAAATCTGCCCCTCCTACATTCTTTCGGAATGGGTCCAAAGTTCTTGTTGACTCTAAACGGACTAGCTGACATGGCATAGGAAGGACTTCTATTTCCTGGTCTGTAGTCACTGCCACCTGATTTTACAAATTAGCAGAATGGGCAGGTTCTTTGTACTATGCTAAAAAAATCCCCTTGGTTATCAAACTGCTTCTCTGCACTAGCTTTGTCTTAATACCACAAACTCTCACATCGTTTGCTCTTCTGGGTTGGAATACTGGAAACCCCTGTTAAAATGCCAATAGACACATACGTTGTCGACTGACAAATGGATAAAGGAAATGTGTGAGATATGTATATGTGTAATTCAGCCATTAAAAAGAATGAAGTCCTGTCATTTGAGGTTAAGTGGGTGAGCCTGGAGGACATTATGCTAAATGAAATAAGCCAAGCACAGAAAGAGAAATACCACATGTTCTCCCTCATATGTGGAAATTTAAAAAATGGCCTCATAGAAATAAAGAGATGAAGAATGACTCTCAGAGGTTGAGAAGGATTGAAGGGGGGTGGAATAGAAGGATGTTGATTAATGGAAATATAATTGCGGTAGATAGGAGGAACGATTTCTAGTGTTATAAAATCCAGTGGAGAGAATATAGATGGCAACAACTTGTTGTGTATCTCAAAGTGACTAAAAGGGAGAATTCTGAATTCTCCCAACACAAGTGTTGACAAATGATTGAGATGAAGGGTACACAAATTATCCTGAGTGGATCCTACACATTGTATTCTTAGACTATAAAATCACATTGAATCCCAGCAAATATATACAATTATTGTATGTTAATAAAAAGATTTAAAAAAAAAGAAGAAGATGTAGCACTAAAGGCTTAAGGAATCTCCTCTTTATTTATAATGTCACTTTAAACTTGATAGGCCTTCACTCAGGGTCTATTCATTTTTCTAAAAGAATAAATATTCATTTTCCCAGAACTCTCTACTAAGGTGTAGAAATATGCAAGTCAAAAATGATATTGCCGGGACCAACAGATGGAGTAATGGATACGTTGCTGCTAGACTCCCACATAGTCGACTGCAGTTTGAGTCTCGGACCCGGCGACTTAAAACTCATGCCAGGCACCTATGCATGTGTGTCGAAGATCCGAAGAGGAGAATGGAGGTGAAGGGGTTGCAGTGTAGCCATTCCCCCTTGTATGTTCCTCTGTCTATCTCTTCAGCAAAAGCATATGCCCTATAGCAAAAATCTCTCTCTAAAAAAAAAAAGATATAGCCAAGATATGAAATTATTGTCTATCTTTCATCCCTCTGCACCCCACAGTATTTGAACTATTCAGAAATAATAAACTGTGCCCTTGTTTTCATATTAAATACTTCTAATGAATAGGCAAAAAAAAAGTTTTTAAAATAATTATTTATTTAACTTTATCATTATTATTGTTAAATTTCTTATAGGCCACATGCATTCATGGGGAAGGGGGTGGGCAGAAGTGAGAAAGCAAGCTACTAGTTCTGAGACTCAAACCACTGTTGGCCATGTGAGAGTTCAGCACCTTAACCACCACACCACTTGTAGGCCCCCAAAATTCATGTTTTAAGTTAGCCTTCTCGCTAAATACTAGAATATGTCTTATTTTATTTTTTATAATTATTTATTTAATTTCACTTATTATTATTTTTTAAATTTGCTATAGAGCACCGGTACTCACCAGAGAGAGAAGAAAAGTGAGAAAGCAAGCCACCAGGTCTGAGACTGGAACCACGGTTGGCCTTGTGGGAGTCCAGCGTCTTAACCACCATGCCACCTACTGGCCCCTAGAATCTGTCTTATTGAAAAAAATAGCCAGTGGGCAGTACAACTAAAGAAACAGCTCATCATTATCTTGGCTGATATTTGTTTATGCCATTAACTGTCAGCTCACAGAAGAGTCCTGAAGGAGTGGGACTCTGGAGAGACTAGGATTTTCATGGCAACATCAAATAGTATAGAAAGCTCTTATAGATGTGAGGTGGATTAGACTGGGAACTGCAGTGAGAGGCATTGGCCCTATCATTTGAGTACCTGGAGAAAGTGGGAAAGAACTCAAATTGAGGAAGTGGTACAGAATGGAACACTTTGAACAAATTAGAAAAAGAGGCCCTTCTGTATATCTTGGAGAACAAAGCACAGACTTGATTTTTATCCCCACCCTTCTCTTGTACACTAGACAACCATTTGTGACAGGCTCGTGTGGAACATGTCCATAATGTTTCTGAGGGACTGCTGTGCCTGTCTGTCACCCTTGTTGTTGCTCCTGTTCATGGAAAAAGAGAAGAGGATATTCTCGTTGCCTGGCTGCAGCCCTCACTAAACTGAGCTCTACTCTGAGTAGCCACTGTTATCACCAAAACCTCAGTGAGTTAGATACTGTTATTTCCATTTTATAGATGAGAAAATGAATGGCCTCTAGAGCTTAAGTAATTTCCCCAAGGCACATAACTAAGAAATTGTTCAATACCTTACTTAAGTAAGGTATTGTGTATAGAGCAGAGTCAGATTGAGGTCTTCTGACTCATGCTTATTTAGTCTTACGATGCCACACCCCTTCACAGGAAACTGCTTCCCTGAGTTCATACAGTTGTATTTCTCACTTATATCAACCCTATATTTTACTACACTGCACTGACCTTCAGTAGTTTAATTTATCACAGGTGAGCTATTGGCTTCTCATTTGTAAGTGGGCCATCTGGCAGGCAGCATATGGAAACAGACCCTTTGACAAGGTCATAAGAAAGTTAACTAAGTCTAGATTTAAAAGTGTTTTTCTAAAATCTGAAAGAAGAAAGAAAAAGTGATAATATTGAGTACTAGCTATCAGCAAGGTGTTGGGCTGTGTGTCATACATATATTATAGATACAGATATCATACGCTCACACACACACAAACACACACACACACCTCCTTTAATCTTCATCCATGAGGAAATGACTATATTAGTTCCCATTTTTCTAATGAGAAAAATTTGATATAACAAATAACTCGTTAGGTCAGCCTGAGGCCTGGTGGTTACCAAAGTTGGCTCCCACATGGCAGACCATACAGTTCAAGTCCCTGATCCGGCAAGTTGACAAACAAGCCCAGCACAGGTCAGTGCATTCCCAAAATCCCAAAAGGAGGGAGAAATGGAAGAGAAGGGACTGCGATTGACTAGTCTCCACAGGGTTGCTTTCTCTCTCTCCTTCCCTCCCTCTCTCTTTCTCTCTCTCTATCTCTCACTGGCCAGGGCATGTCCCCCACTCTGGTTTTAAAAAAAATAAATAAAAGGAAGGAAGTCACTTGCTAAAGATATCCTAGCTGGTAAAAAGTAAGGTGAAGTAGCATAGACCCAGGATGTCTGACACCAACCACACATCAAATCACTTACTCCCACATATTCAAAACAAAAAAGGAATCTGAGCCTAGGAGGAGATTTATGAAAAAACAGAAATAAAAAGATCTTGTGTTTTTAAAAATAACATCTTCAATACATTGATTTTGAGGGTATGGTTATGTGTACTAGGTGGTCATCCACTTTGGGGTATATGCCATATTTGAGTTTTTTTGTTTCCTGCACTCACTTAATCACTATTGAACAAACAATAATGAGATTTTACAATGGAGAAGGCAGTATAGTGACTAACACTAAGCTTGTTGCATAATGAAGAATACTCAGATATTTATTTATTTATTTATTTTTAGAGAGATTCTGCTATGGGGTGCATGTGCTCGCCGAAGAACTGAGAGACAGAAAATGAAAAGTTACCTCCTGGAGAGATGGCCACACTGCAATCCCTTCTCCTCCATTCTTCTCCCAGGATCTTGGGCAAGCACACGCTGGGTCCAGGACTTGAACCACAGTTGACTACATGGAACTCTAGTGACATAACCATTACACCATCTGCTGGCCCCTCAAATATTTATTTAATAATTGATTGGAAAAGGCAAAAACTTTACCTGAAGTTCTTTTTTTTTTTTTTATGTTTTGGAGAAGTTTTTGCTATAGGGCGTATGCGTTCACCAGAAAGATAAAGAGAGACAGAGAGACAGAAAGTGAGAAATCACCCCCCAGGAGGGATGGCCACACCGCAATCCCTTCTCCTCCATTCTCCACTTGGGATCTTGGGCACACATGCACACATGCCCAGCATGAGTTTTAAGCCACCGGTTCCAGGACGCAAACCATGGTCGACTACATGGGAGTCCAGTGACATAGCCATTATGTTAACTACTGGCCTCAGTAATTATAACTTTTCTATTTCTCTCTCTTTTCTTTTAATTGTCAGAGGGTGCAGTTACCTGAGAGGGACAGAAAGAAAGAAGTAGATAAAGAGAAAGTACTCCCTCCAAATGGGAAGCAGTCATACCTCAATCTCATTTCCATTTCTCCATCCTTTTATGACTCAGGACATGCACACATATGTACCCAGCATGCTTTTCAAACCTCCAGGGCTGCAATTTGAGCCACAGTCAACTATGTGGGATCTGGTTCCCTTAAACGCTAGGCTACAGGACCAGCCCAATAATTACAATCTTTCTAAATAGTAAGTATATTGAGGCATCTTGTTTAATCCTCACAATAGTTGTTTATGGTTGTTTGCTTTTTCTCTAATATTTTAAAGGCTCTCTCTGCTGAGAGCAATAGGCTGTAGCTCTGTTAGTATACTTACATCAAACATTTGTAAATCTGTTAATTCATTAGTGTTCTCACACTGTTTTAGAAAGTCTAGGAAATCCTTTATTTATAGCAAGTCACACTTCACGATTCTGCTTGCACCATCATATTCAACTTGCACGTGATACCCAGACACTTTTAAAGAAATGCAATTCTACCTTATCACAACAAAAAGACCCACAGTCTTAGTTCTAATCTTTATACACTGCTAGAGAATATATACATAACAAAAAAAAAGGATTCCTCAGACATAATAATGGAGGTGATAGGATGCTGCTATGAGGTACTCATATGGAAGGCCAAAATGCAGATCTCAGTTTGACCTGAACACACTGGGCATGCCTGCACATGCAAGGCTGGTTTGGGAAGGGTTGGGGCATGACAAGACCCTGTTGAGGGTTCTCCCCTCCCCTTTTCTCTCTCTCTGTTGAAAGAAAAAAATATAAACTTAGAAAAAAAAAAAAAGGAAGATGCAAAACAAAGATTCCTGTATCCATTTCTCAAAAATCCATCAAGTAACCGGGACCAGCAGTTAGCGTAATGGCTATGTCACTGGACTCCCACGTAGTCGACCGCGGTGCGCATCCCGGACCCAGTGGCTTAAATTCACGCCGGGTGCGTGTGCGTGTGTGCCCAAGATCCAAAAGGAGAATGGAGGAGAAGGGATTGCAGTGTGGCCATCCCCCCTGGGGGGTGATTTCTTGCTTTCTATCTCTCTGTCTCTCTCTGTCTGGCGAGCACACGCACCCTATAGCAAAAACCTCTCAAAAAAAAAGAAGGAAAAAATCCATCAAGTAACCTAAAGTTTACCTAGAAATTGTTTCAAAGGTTAAAAAGAAAAAAAATCAAAATATTGCCATAGTTTTCTGTGACATAGAAAAACGAATATTGGATGTGGTTTTGAACCTAGATTCCAAATCTAGATCTAATACCATGCAATCTGTATGACTTTGGGCTAATCACTAAACTTCTGCTTCTCTATCTGTAAAATGAGAATAATCAAATCTATAGGTTAAAACAGGGGTCTGCAGGTGTTGTGTTGGTTAAGGTGCTAGACTCTCACATTGTTTACTGAGGTTTGAGTTGCAGACGTGGCAGCTTGTTTTCTCACTTTCTCTATGGTCAAATAAAAATAATAATAATAACTAACAAACAAAATTAAATAAATACTTCTTTTTAAAAAGAGTTTTTAGGGGCCAGCAGGTGGTGTGGTAGATAAGGGCGCTGGATTCCCACATGGCCATCCATGGTTCAAGTCCTGGACCTGGTGGCTTACTTTCTCACTTTCCCTTTCTCTCTCTCTCTCTCTCTCGTCAAATAAAAGAAAAAAAAAAACAATAACAAATGGAAATATAGAAATAAATAATTCTTTTTAAAAAAGAGTTTTTAAAAGAGAAAGATTGTGTACATAAATCTATGTGGCATAATAAAAATGTCAGTTTAATTAAAACCAGGAATGTTATATTAAAGATTATTTAATATTCTTTGTTCATTTGGGCTCTACCTTTCTGGGGTTGTGATTTATATGAGAAGTTTCACTATTAAGGAAGTCTATGTGAGTTTTATATCCCTTCCAACAGGGCAGAATGCCCATGCCCTTGAAAACACATGTATGCCTGAGAAGAGTGCCATGTATCAGCTTAAATTATAAGAACTCATTTTATGTACTGCATTTCTTAGATTCCTTTTCATTTGGTATAAAACTGCTTAATTTCTGAATTATGACTGGTCTCATTCACCCACATTTACAAGGTTAAGCAACAGATGTCTTAAATGTAGGAGAAAAGATGTCCCCTCCCTCTTCTTTTCTATTTTCTCCTCTCTCCTCCCCTGGTCTATTCTCAGAGCTTGGAATGGATCACATTACCCCTCAGACTGACACAATGGAAGAGCCAATCCACTGAAAAACTGACCTTTCAGCTTGCTGATTCATACCTTCTTTAAGCAAAGAAATTATTGTTTTAAACTCATAATGTCCCCCCCCCCTTTTTACCTGACTCCTAATGACCTTCTATCAACCAAGATCCTTTTATATCACACAAATAAATTCTGAAATGGAAGAAATGACAATGTCCCCAAAGAATTTCTAATAGAAATATTTTTCCCTTAGGAAAACCAAAATATAAATTATTCTGCCCCATCTGTAAAGAAAAGTTAACTGAACTAACACCGGTTAGCCTCTCATGGCATTAGACTGACACTTTTTGATGAAATCCAGTAGTTTGGTCCTGTAGCTTAATGGTAGGATCAATGAACAAGAAGTAAGAAGGTCTGGACTTTACTTTCACTTCTAGCTCTAGTTCATTACCACTACCTTGCCCTTACTATCCTCTATTATTACTTGGACTCAATTATGTTAGCAATGCAGAATAATCTGGAAAAAACACCCTGAAAGCTAGTGAATAAGATGATACCACAGTCTTATTTCTGCAATTGATCTATCATTGTGCTTTCAGGGAAGAAGTTTTCTAATTTGGCCCCTTGCTTTATCTATAAAAATGTGGTGAATGATTTACTACTCTTTCTCCTCAGTTCCCTCACGGAAATACAATAATGATTGAAAAGTAGTATCAATGCTATAAAAGATATATTTTAAAAAATATTTTTAAATAATTGTTTATTTTATTTTATTTATTATTGTTATTTATTTTTTTAGAGAGGTATTTTTGCTATACGGCATGTGGCTTGCCAGAGATACAGAGACAGAAAGCGAGAAATCACTCCCCAGGAGGTATAGCCACACCACAATCCCTTCTCCTCCATTCTCCTCTTGGAATCTTGAACACATGCACGCATATGTGCCCAGTGTGAGTTTAAACTGCCGGGTCTGGGACTCAAACCACAGCCTACTACGTGGAAGTTACCATTAAGACATATGTGGGGGACCAGCAGTTGGCTTAATGGCTATGTCGCTGGACTCCCATGTAGTTGACTACAGTTTGAGTCCCAAACCTGGTTACTTAAACTCACGCTGGGTGTGTGTGTGTGCGTGCCCAAGATCCCAAGGGGAGAATGGAGGAGAAGGGATGGCGGCACGGCCATCCTCCCCTGGGCGGGGGCGATTTCTTACTTTCTGTCTCTCTGTCTCTCTCTGTCTTTCTGGTGAGCACATGTGCCAGAAATGTGCAAAAACCTCTCTCAAAAAAAAAAAAAAAAAGACATCTGCTGGTCCCTTATTATTATTTTAAAAATTTTCTATAGGGCAAATAAGCTCACCAGAAAGAGACAGAGAGGTAAAGTGAGAAAACAAGCCACCAGATCCAGGACTTGATCAGCAGTTGGTTATGTGGGATTCCAGCCCCTCAACCACGACACTACTTGATTTCTGAATTATGGCTGGTCTCATTCATCCACATTTACAAGGTTAAGCAACAGCTGTCTTGACTCCAATAAAAGTTATATTTAAAAAATTTTTTTCTGTAGGGCTCATGTGCTCGCTAGGGAGAGAGAGAGAGAGAGCGAGCAAAAGCATCTTCTGGAGGGACAACCGTGTCACAGTCTCTTCTCTTCTATTCTCTTCTTGGGGTTTTGGACATGCTTGCACATACACCAGGCATGTTTTCCAAATCTAGGGGTTCACTACCTTAACCACCACACCACTGACTGGCCTTCTATAAAAAATTTTTGATCTCTCTAGAATATTACTATAATAAGAGAAATGTCCTTTTAATTATTTCTACTGGCATTTTTAGGTACTTAGTACTCCCTGAGTTTGAGCCAAATCAATTCTATTTGGAAAAGATGACTATGTATATTGTCATTCTGTGCAGAAACTTTGCAGAAATAGAATAGACTACAGAGAATAAACACTTTAAGTTAACAAAATTATTCCACTAGATTGTTGGTAGTTAAAAATTCTTCTGATTCACATTATTATCCCTAATCAGAGGCAGCTTATTAATACAGAATTGTCCATAGCCTTGTTGTCTGGGTAGCAAATACCAGCTAAGAAATGAGGACACCACTCAGTTGATCCTAGCTATTCCAGGATTTTTGCAAAGTGCCTGAGAAAGGTGTGTAGGTAGTGAGAGAATCTTCACATCTAACAATAGTTGACAGACAGCTTCAAATCTGTTTAGTTTTCTGTGTGTGTCAAACCTAAGAATTTTATAGGAATATTCACATATCTCATGTAGATAACAGGAAGGTTAACAAATAATAAGTAATATCCTTTCCAATTGCAAAGAGAATTACTATCCTTACAATATCCATTTTAATTTTTGAAGATTATAATGAAAATGCATTTTGTTATACAATCTCTTTGTCACATTAGAGTACTATCAGATCAAAAGCTTGCACAGTGAAGAAAAACATTTTCTCAGACTAACTGAGACATGAAGCCACATTAATTCAAAGACAGGTTTGAAACTGAAAGGTCAATTTATGGGATTAAAGGTATAGAAGAAACTAAGTACCAAAATCCTGGCCATGTAAGTAGGGCCGGGTTGATAACTGACAGAAATCCTTGCAGGCTGGTCAGAACTGTAGATGCCTGGCAGTAAGAATTAGGGAACACCCACTAGGAAACGGGAGTCCAAAGACAGGAAAGCTAGTTACTTTGGTTTCTGAAGTATCCATAGAAAATCTATATACTGGGACCAGCAGTTAGCGTAATGGCTATGTCGCTGGACTCCCACGTAGTCGACCGCGGTTCGCGTCCCAGAGCCGGTGGCTTAAACTCACGCCGGGCGTGTGTGCGTGTGTGCCCAAGATCCCAAGAGGAGAATGGAGGAGAAGGGATTGCAGCGTGGCCATCCCCCCTGGGGGGTGATTTCTCGCTTTCTGTCTCTCTGTCTCTCTCTCTGTCTGTCTGGCGAGCGCACGCACCCTATAGCAAAAACCTCTCAAAAAAAAAAAGAAAGAAAACCTATATACATCTTGAGGACAAATCTTCATTCATTCATTTATTGAATAAATATATGAACATCTATATGTGCCAGACAATATTCTAGATGCTGGGAATCAATGAATAAAACAGTCAAAAGTCACTGACTTTGCATAGCTTATATTCTAGCTGGGAGACAGATGATAAACAAATAAATAAGTAAAATACATAGTATATCAGTAGACATAAGTTTCTGGTGGTTAAGGAAGGTTTCTCTGAGAAGAGAGTATCTAAGCAAAGACTTGGACAAAATGAGAGGGAAGGAGAGTCACGAAGATATCTGGGACAGAGCGTTTTCGC
>NW_006207862.1:1439888-1449252 GCF_000334495.1 Tupaia belangeri chinensis
GAGTGTTTTAGCAGAGACTACAGCATTGATAAGATTGATACGATTTTGAGGCAGCATCCTTCCCAGAACATTTGAGGAATAGTAAGGAAACCAGCATGGCTGGAGCAGAGTGAGGGAAGGGGAAGAGGAGCAGATAAAGTCCGAAGAGTAAGGAGAGACACCAATAATGTTGGGCCCCTTAGACCATTGCAAGAACTTTGGCTTTTACTTTGAATGAAGTGAAAACTATCAGAGTATTAAGCAGAGGAAAAGCACGACATGCTCTATATCTTAAGAGGATCAATCTAGCTTTTGCTTCAAAACTAGACTAATGGGGTGAGGGGGCAAGGATATAAGCAAGACCATTTGGGATACTATTACAATAAACCAGGTAAGAAAGTACAGTAGCTCACACAGGCTGGTAGTGCTGGAGGAGTGAGAAATGACTGGACTCTGGAAATATGTGAAGATAGGATGTCCTAAAGTATATCTTCATATGGATATGAGAGAAAGGGAAGAGTCAAAGATGACACCAAGATTTTGACCCCAAAACATGAAGCTATGGAGATGCTGCTTACCGACATTGGGATGACAGTAGGAGCAGTCTTAATTTTGTTTGCACCCTCATAGCCAGGCACAATGCCAGACACATTGGAATGTTCACTAAATACTGATAATCTAATCTGAAGCTGGTTTCTCTGTATTTGTTTTATATACAAGATTAACTTGTTAAAGTTACCAAACTAGGGTTTGATTCAAGACTCTAGGGTGTGCTGACCCATATGAGAGCCAATTGCCAAGTTTTCAAAGTTTTTCTACTTCTATTTAAAATTAAATTATATAAATTTACAGTCGTAAACTATATCGAAAACAAAAGTAAAAATACTTAAAGCTCATCACTCCCTAATTATTTCACTACATCTTGCTTTTACACCCATGGGTGAGCCTGGTATGTTCTGGTAGACTCAGGGTGCAGATCAGCATTGCATAGCAACACCCCTACGGTCTATGCCACCACATCTAGGCCAGATAAACACTTAGGAATGGTCCCTCCTTTTGTTGTTGTTGTTGTTGTTGTGCTATAGGACACATGTGCTTGCAAGACAGGGAGGGAGTGAGAAATCATCCCCTAGAGATGGCCACTCTGCAATCCCTTCTCCTCCAGTCTCTTCTTGAGATTTTGGGCAGGCATGCACACGAGCCCGTGTGATTTTTTTTCTTTCTTTCTTTTTTTTGTTTGTTATAGGACAAGTGTGCTTATCTGAGAGGAGATGGTCATGCTGTAATTCCTTCTCCTCTATTCTCTTCTCAGAATTTTGGGCATGCACATACATGTGCCTGGTGTGATTTGTTCTTTTAAAGAGAGATTTTTGCTATAGGGCACATGCACTCACTGGAGAGACAGAGAAACAGAAAGTGAGAAATCACCCCCCATCACCTCCAGAGGGGTCGGCCACACCACAATTCCTTCTCCTCCTTGCTTCTCTCCAGACTTCGGGCACTCATGCACATGCACCCAGTGTGAGTTTTTAAGCTGCCAGGTCTGGGACTTGAACCATGGTCAACTACATGGGAATCCAGCAATGTGACTATCATAGCATCTGCTGGTCCGTCTGGTGTGATTTTTAAGCCATTGGTGTCCAGGACTTGGACAAGGTCAGTCTGTTGGATCCAGTGCCTTAACTTCCACACCACTTACTGACCTGGTCCCACCTTTATTGTAGGACACATTGAATTAATATATATAATGGCCTGCACTGTGTTATTTACTTTTAAATTAAACTTTTCTGTTTTAATGTAATATTTTGGATACCTATTTTATTTAGTCCTTTTGTGTAATTAAATTTTTTTCCTATTATTTGTATTCTTATTCTCCCAAATCAAGCTTTAGAATCATTACAGATGGTACAAAATTCTTGATACTAATAACAATCCTTTGTTCTTTGATAAAACAATAGTTAGTTCTCCAATATTACTAGTTATATTAATACCTGCTAGTTAGGTTAACAGTGAGGAAAGAATTATTGAAGTTGACTGTTTCTATTAAAATCTGCAGTAATGTCTCAGAGCCAGACAGAGATTACTTTTCTTTTCTTGGCCAGAGAGTAAGCACCTACACAAAAGAGAGATGCAGGGGGCAGTAAAAGAGGAAGAGAGGGGAAGCACTCCCTCCCTCCCGTGATGGTCATGATGCAGTCCCTTCTCTTGCATTTTTCTATCTGTAGAGACTTAGGATGCACATGTGCCTGGTGTGTTTTTCAAGTTGCCAGAACCAGAATTCAAACTACGGTTGGCCATGTGGAATCCAGCTACAATTAATTATTTATTATTATTTTATTTACTTTGTTGTTAATATTTTTAAAATTTGCTACAGTGCAAATGTGCTCACCAGAGAGAGAAAGCAAGCCACCAGGTCCAGAGCTTGAACCTCAGTCCACTGTGTGGGAGTCCAGTGCCTTAAGCACCATGCTACCTGCTGGCCCTGAGAAAGACTTTTTTAAGACTTCAGAGTGACAATAACATCTGTATAAATTTCTTCCTAGGGAGCTATTTTATGATTTGGAAAAAGAAATATTTCTCTGTGAAGTAAATAAATATAAAGAATTTGAAACATAGATTGAAAATATAAATTTACATGCCTTTGAGTATATCTTGCAATAAACCTTTCATAATGTTCCTGAAAGTTAAGTCAAAGCATTGTGAACAATTTAACAATACAGCTACTTGTATTTATTGTCCCAATTCAAGTTCTCTCCACACACATTAATTTGCCTAAGAATCAATTAGAGTTGCCTACAAGCTAAAAAAATTTTTCATTCTAAAAATGATAGAATTTTTAGAAACTGTATAAAAATTAAGAGCTTCTACAGTATATGGGAAACATTTCTTGGTGCTTAAAAAAGTAAAAATTAAATATTACGAAGCTTTCAGCTTTTAGATGGGGTTCTACGAAGCTCCACTTTCATCTCCTCTTTATGTTATGAACACAATTCAGATGAAAGGTGACAGAAATATCCTTTCTAAGGTTCTATGGCCGTGATTTAGAGTCTCATCCACAGTTTTCCTAATGTCTAAGTTTCTTTCTTATGGACTAAAGCATTAGTTCTCCAAAAATTAATCAGGTATTTGGACTTGCCCAATAGCAACTCAGCTGCTCTTTGTATAAGTGGGAAGCATAAAGAGTGAGAGGAACTCAAAAAGTGCAGCTGCATGTGCCCCACATCTTTTTTTCAAAATAATTTTATCAAAGATATTTCATTAAAGTATTGGTTTCCATTATTCCAGGCTCCCATTTCAAAAGAATCTACCATATTAGTAAAGAATGTCCAAATGTTATTAATTTATATGTTCCTATTTATAACTGATAAAGTCTTTTGAGATGTGATTTCATTTTCTCATCTTGTTTTTATAACCCCCTTCCTTCATGCTGATAAAAATGTATCTTTTGCTTTGCATTCGTCATGTTTCTTTAAACTGGATATTTAAGCATTTTTTTAGATCTCTGTTATGATTTTCTGTTGCTAAGCCACGGTTTGTTATCTTAGTTAAGCATTAATGGTGTCTGTGGTGGAACTGGGTTTACTCATGCAACTGAATAGCCACACCCTCGTAATTAGATACATGGTAGTCATGCAGAGTGGTACAGTCAGCACCAAAATATTGTGCCAGTTTATGTAAAAACTTTTTTGAATGAATCTAGAAACTAGCCAGGATAATCAAGCATGATGCCTGTTTTCTCTATGAAACTATTAAACTTAAAATTTGGTAAGAAAAGTCACATAGTTATCAAAATAGAATATTTTATGTTTTTTAACAGCTCATAAAAGTCTACTTCCTCCTCTCACACCCCAACCAAAGACTTGCCAATGTTCAAATTCTGTTAAAAAGAATTAGAATAAGAGGATTCTCAGGGAGAAATGTTAAGAAGTCAGTCAACATTAGGGTTTATTGCTTTTCCAGAAAATAATCAAGAGCTTCTAAGAACTATCTGCAATGACAGGGATGGTTAAGTAAATATAGTCAACATATACAATGGAATACCAGGTAGCTTTTAAAAACAATTAGGTAAATCTATCTTAATTAACATAGAAAGATATTTATGATACACAAATTGATGAAAGGTGGTAACAAAAACACAATCTCTTGCGTACGTGCCCAAGATCCCGAGAGGAGAATGGAGAAGGGATTGCGGCGTGACCATCCCCCCTGGGGGGTGATTTCTCGCTTTCTGTCTCTCTGTCTCTGTCTGTCTGTCTGGCGAGCGCACGCACCCTATAGCGAAAATCTCTCAAAAAAAAAAATTAAACAAGAAAAAAGAAAAATATGTAGTGCTTTTGTGTATGTTTGTGAGGACATATATGAAAAAGATAGTGTCTGGGGGTTGTACTCAAGAAAACTTTAATTTCCTTCATAGTTTTTGTATTTTCTGATTTCTTTTTTCTAGAGAGCGTGTGCACTCTCCAAAGAGAGAAAAAGGAAGAAAGCAGCCCCTACAGTGAATGGTCATGTTACAATCCCTTCTCCATTTCTCCATCCTGTCAAGATTTAGGCGTGCACACACATGTGTTTTGGCATGTTTCTCACCACTGGGTCTGCACTCAAACTGCATAATTGATCACGTGGGTCTGGCTGCCTTATCCACCAGGCCATGGAGCCTATCCTGTAGTTTCTGACTTTTTAAACAATGAACATTTACTACTTTTATAATCAGACAAAACAAAAAGCATATTTCTATATAAAAAAAAAAAAGTATGTTGGGCCAGCCCTGTGGTGCAGCGGTTAAGTATAGTAGATAGGGAGCCAGATCCCACACGGCTATCTATAGATTGAATCCCAACCCTAGTGACTTGAAAAACACACACAGGGTACATGAAAAACATACGGTACATGAATGTGTGCATGTGTGCCCAAAATCCTGGTAAGATGGAGAATTGGAGGAAAAATAATTGTAATATGACCACACCTAATTGGCAGGTACTTTCTCTCTTACTGGCAAATGCATAAGCCTCTGGCAATTAAAAAAAAAAAAAGGAAAAGAAGAAGAAAGAAGGAATAAATATTAGTGTTTGGTGTTAAGAAAATAGTTGTCTTTTAATTCCATTTGCCTGATTGGCTTACTGCTACATACAGGTTCTAGTCCCAATAGACCCTGGCTCTAGACTCCAAAATTATAACTACAATATAATTAACTCCAACAAATACAGGCAATCTTCCTTATTAGTTCCAGCAGAAGGGTCACAGGGTAAACTGTCCAGATTTGAAGCAGTAATCAACAACGTGGTGGGAAGTAAGTGAGGGTGAGTAGAGAATGTAATTTTCTGATCAGACAGGTCTCGGTCACCAGATATTCCCTATGACCAGAGAAAAAAGAAAGTCCACATTGAGTTGGTTCCTAGTAGGAAAGAAGAGTTTTATCATCTGAAGAGAGGAAAGAAGGCTGAAGAGAATGAAATAACAGATACCCATTACGATATTCATTCTAGATCAGTAATAATGATTCTTGTTTTGTTTTGTTTCAGATTTTGCTATAGGGCATGTGCCCTCACCAGAGAGAGACTGAGAGAGGGAAAGTGAGAAATCACCTCCCCACCCCCCCCACCCCCAGGGAAATGGCCTCATGGAAAATACTTTCTGCTCCAGTCTGCTCTCAGGATTTGGGGCATGCACACACACATGCCTGATGTGATTTTTCAAGCCACTGGGTCTTGGACTTAAGCCATGGAGTCAGTTATGTGGGATCCAGTGCCTTAACCTCCAAGCCACCTGATAGCCCTAATAATATGTTTTTTTAATAAGAATTATTTTATTTAACTTCATTTATTATTATTTTTATTTTGACCAGAGAGAGACAGAGAAAGTGAGAAAGCAAGCCAGTTGGCCCATGACTTGAACCATGATCAGCCATGTGGGAGTCCAGCACCTTTAACCAGTACACCACCTGCTGGCCCCAATAATAAGTTTTAAAGGGGGTTTTCAACAGGATGTTTCTGTGTTTGGGGACCGGTAGTCATCATTCAATATCTAAACCCTATAATTTGGGGCTGCTGAAGCTGGGGCGGGGGGTGGATTGCAACATCAAGACATGTTAGTGGTGAGGCCTCTCTCTCTCTCTTTCTGTCTCTCCTGCTCATGGAAAAATAAACAAATAAATGTAAAAAAAAAGATTCTAGAAGTTGTTTTGCAGTAATTGAGATAAAAGAAAATGAAATTTGGTTTTCATATTTTTTTCCAATTTTCTGTAGACACCATGGTAAGATCCTATTTTCTGTTTTTATTTTTGTTTTTCGCTATAGGATACATTTACTTGCCAGAAAAACAGAAAATGAGAAATCACCCCTCCAGAGGGTATGGCTACACCACAAATCCTTTTCCTCCAGTCTCCTCTCGGAGTTAAGATTCTATTTTTTTTTTTTTTTTTTTTTTGAGAGGGCATGTGCGCTCGCCAGAAAGACAGAGAGACAGAAAGCAAGAAATCACACACCCCCAGGGGGGGATGGCCATGACACAATCCCTTCTCCTCCATTCTCCCTCGGGATCTTGGGCATGCACGCACACGCGCCTGGCGTGAGTTTAAGCCACCAGGTCTGGGACTCGAACCACAGTCGACTAAGTGGAAGTTTAGCAACATGCCCTTTATGCTAACTGCTGGTCCCAAGATCCTATTCTTAACAGAAATCAAGTTGAGATGGTTCATAAAATTTACAGGCAAGTAAAGATTACTGACTTTTATGCCTTGATATTAATGAAAAATTGTATTATCTTGACACACCCAAAAGTGTTCTGAAGCATCCTTGAGCTTTAAACTTCCGTGTTACTTAACCTACCCTTACAGTGACACTGGGCCAATAAATCTTTTGGTGCATATATAATTATAAGAAGGAAAAAAAAAAAACCTCTTTCTACAATAGTTAACTCAGCAATGAGCAAACTTGTTTTTATAAGTCAATAGGTCACAGGATAAGGATCAAAGCGAGATATTCATTTCATGTCTTGTTAGTATTTATCCTTTTTATAGCAAACACCTAATATTTGATTTTTAAAACTTCAGAGGAAGAATCTAGAGAATCCAAAGCAAGTTATGACTATGTCATTATGCTTTTCATTTTAACCATTAAGAACATAGCAACTGGGACCAGCAGATGGTGTAATGGTTACATTGCTGGATTCCCACATGGTTGACCATGGTTCCAGTCCTGGACCCAGTGGCTTCAAACTCACGCCAGGCATGTGTGCACGCATGCCCCAAATCCCAAAACCAGACTGGAGGAGAAGGGATAGCAGAATGGCCATCCCCCTGGGGGGTGATTTCTCACTTTCTGTCTCTCTGTCTCTTTCTGTCTCTCTGGCGAGCACACATATCCTATAACAAAACTCTTTCTTAAAAAAAAAAAAAGAAAAGAGTGCTCGCTTCGGCAGCACATATACTAAAATTGGAACGATACAGAGAAGATTAGCATGGCCCCTGCGCAGGGATGATGACACGCAAATTCGTGAAGCGTTACAAATTTAAAAAAAAAAAAAAAGAAAAGAAAGAAAAGAAAAGAGGGAGAGAAAGAAAGAACACAGCAATCATAATTCCCTAACATGGTGACTTTCAAATTTGGCTACACATAAGAATCACTTTTTAATTTTTCTTTTTTTTGAGAGGTTTTTGCTATAGGGTGTGTGTGCTCACCAGAGAGACAGAGATACAGAAAGCGAGAAATTATCCCCCACGGGGAATGGCCATGCCACAATCCCTTCTCCTCCATTTTCCTCTCGGGATTTTGGGCATGCTTGCACACGCGCCTGGCTTGAGATTAAGCTGCCGGGTCCGGGACTCGAATTGGAGTTGACTACATGAAAGTACAGTGACATAGCCATTACACTAACTGCTGGTCCCAAGAATCACTTTTAAAAAATGCTGGGATAGGGGTAGAAGTTGTGACTAGGCATTGATTTCCTTTTAACAAAACATATTGTAAGAGGGCCAGCAGGTGGTGTAGTGGTTAAGGTGCTGAACTCCCACATAGCTGTTCACTGTTTGAGTCCCAGATCCAGCTTGAAACTCGTGCCAGGCACATGTACATGCATACCCAGAATTCCAGTAGGAGAAGGGACTGTGGCATGGCCTCTGCCCTGGGGATGATTTCTCACTTTTCCTCTCTCCGGTGAGCTCGTGCACTTTATGGCAAAAAATTTAAATAGGAAAAAAAGAACCTATAGGTGATTTTATTATGTGACTAGGGTTGAGACTTGCCTAAAGAATAAGACATACTTAATAAAGTGAGGTAAAATATGAATATTTTGAGTCTAGAACACTTAGTTATATTCATTCTGTTGCCTGATTATCATCAGTGAATTAACTTTAACTCTTACCAAGTGTCTGGGTTATATCATCTCCCATCCATTCACCCATCTATCCTCCTTCCTTCTTCTCCATTCTCCTTATTCCATTCATTAATTGTTCTTTTCTTTCTTTTTTCTCATTCATTCAATAAATAAGCATTTAATGTAAGTACTATGCTAGGTAAAGGGGATATAGAAATAGAATTCATAGACCCAGCCAAGTGGCAAAGTTGATAGTAAGCTAAACTGCAGTGCAGTCATTGGGACAGTATTTTGTTATGTATCCAAGCCCCCTTATCTCTGTTAACGTACATTCTTTGCTGATGACTTCCAAATTATGTATCCCCCTTATCTCTGTTAACGTACATTCTTTGCTGATGACTTCCAAAACATGGGCTTTCCTTTCCTTTCACCAACCTGAGAACTGTAAGACCCACCTATGGGACCAGCAGACGGAGTAATGCTTACATTGCTAGACTCCCACGTAGTCCACTGCAGTTTGAGTCTTGGACCTGATGGCTTAAAACTCACACTATGCATGTGTGCGTGTGTGCCCCAAATCCCGAGAGAATAGAGGAGAAGGAACTGCAGCATGGCCATCTCCTCTGGAGTGTAATTTCTCACTTTCTGTCTCTCCGGTGACCACACACACCTTATAGCAAAAATCTCTCTCTAAAACATCATCAGCAACAACAAAAACCACCTATGGCCTACAAGCCCCCTGCTTCCAGATGTCCTGCCTTTTTGGGCCAGACCAATGGGAAAACTCTTTCTACTAAATTCCAAACCTTGTCTCTCACTCTTAAAACCAAATAAAAGGAACCAGCAGTTAGCGTAATGGCTATGTCGCTGGACTCCCACGTAGTTGACTGCGGTTCGCGTCCTGGACCCGGTGGCTTAGAACTCATGCCGGGCGCGTGTGCGCGCGTGCCCAAGATCCCGAGAGGAGAATGGAGGAGAAGGGATTGCAGCGTGACTATCCCCCCTGGGGGGTGATTTCTCGCTTTCTGTCTCTATGTCTCTCTCTGTCTGGCGAGCGCACGCGCCCTATAGTGAA
>NW_006207862.1:1449312-1461035 GCF_000334495.1 Tupaia belangeri chinensis
GAAAAGAGGGAGAGAAAGAAAGAACACAGCAATCATAATTCCCTAACATGGTGACTTTCAAATTTGGCTACACATAAGAATCACTTTTTAATTTTTCTTTTTTTTGAGAGGTTTTTGCTATAGGGTGTGTGTGCTCACCAGAGAGACAGAGATACAGAAAGCGAGAAATTATCCCCCACGGGGAATGGCCATGCCACAATCCCTTCTCCTCCATTTTCCTCTCGGGATTTTGGGCATGCTTGCACACGCGCCTGGCTTGAGTTTAAGCTGCCGGGTCCGGGACTCGAATTGGAGTTGACTACATGAAAGTACAGTGACATAGCCATTACACTAACTGCTGGTCCCAAGAATCACTTTTAAAAAATGCTGGGATAGGGGTAGAAGTTGTGACTAGGCATTGATTTCCTTTTAACAAAACATATTGTAAGAGGGCCAGCAGGTGGTGTAGTGGTTAAGGTGCTGAACTCCCACATAGCTGTTCACTGTTTGAGTCCCAGATCCAGCTTGAAACTCGTGCCAGGCACATGTACATGCATACCCAGAATTCCAGTAGGAGAAGGGACTGTGGCATGGCCTCTGCCCTGGGGATGATTTCTCACTTTTCCTCTCTCCGGTGAGCTCGTGCACTTTATGGCAAAAAATTTAAATAGGAAAAAAAGAACCTATAGGTGATTTTATTATGTGACTAGGGTTGAGACTTGCCTAAAGAATAAGACATACTTAATAAAGTGAGGTAAAATATGAATATTTTGAGTCTAGAACACTTAGTTATATTCATTCTGTTGCCTGATTATCATCAGTGAATTAACTTTAACTCTTACCAAGTGTCTGGGTTATATCATCTCCCATCCATTCACCCATCTATCCTCCTTCCTTCTTCTCCATTCTCCTTATTCCATTCATTAATTGTTCTTTTCTTTCTTTTTTCTCATTCATTCAATAAATAAGCATTTAATGTAAGTACTATGCTAGGTAAAGGGGATATAGAAATAGAATTCATAGACCCAGCCAAGTGGCAAAGTTGATAGTAAGCTAAACTGCAGTGCAGTCATTGGGACAGTATTTTGTTATGTATCCAAGCCCCCTTATCTCTGTTAACGTACATTCTTTGCTGATGACTTCCAAAACATGGGCTTTCCTTTCTAATCACCAACCTGAGAACTGTAAGACCCACCTATGGGACCAGCAGACGGAGTAATGCTTACATTGCTAGACTCCCACGTAGTCCACTGCAGTTTGAGTCTTGGACCTGATGGCTTAAAACTCACACTATGCATGTGTGCGTGTGTGCCCCAAATCCCGAGAGAATAGAGGAGAAGGAACTGCAGCATGGCCATCTCCTCTGGAGTGTAATTTCTCACTTTCTGTCTCTCCGGTGACCACACACACCTTATAGCAAAAATCTCTCTCTAAAACATCATCAGCAACAACAAAAACCACCTATGGCCTACAAGCCCCCTGCTTCCAGATGTCCTGCCTTTTTGGGCCAGACCAATGGGAAAACTCTTTCTACTAAATTCCAAACCTTGTCTCTCACTCTTAAAACCAAATAAAAGGAACCAGCAGTTAGCGTAATGGCTATGTCGCTGGACTCCCACGTAGTTGACTGCGGTTCGCGTCCTGGACCCGGTGGCTTAGAACTCATGCCGGGCGCGTGTGCGCGCGTGCCCAAGATCCCGAGAGGAGAATGGAGGAGAAGGGATTGCAGCGTGACTATCCCCCCTGGGGGGTGATTTCTCGCTTTCTGTCTCTATGTCTCTCTCTGTCTGGCGAGCGCACGCGCCCTATAGTGAAAATCTCTCTCAAAAAAAAAAAAAAAACAAATAAAAGAAACCCCTGTATCTGATCACCCTGAGAAGAGGCATGTCTGGTCACACATATTCATGTTTAGAAATAAACTGCATTAATTATTATTTCTACAGAGTTGGTTATTTCCATATACAGCTACATGGTGGGATCAGATCCCTGGGACAGCTTGAAAACACATGTGATGACTGCAATTGCCAAAGATCCTGATGAGCTGGAGTCCAGGGAATGAGAATCATGATGCAACAAAACCCTGTTGAGGTTGCTTCTCTTTTTTTCCCACTTTTGCTCTCTCTCATATGCACCCATATGCTCTCTACCATTAATAAAAATAAAGATACTTTTAAAAAGTTTTAAAAAGAAAGCATAATTAATATTTTCATTCAAATATTACGGTATTAATAATGTAGTACATATAAATTAGTCATCCTGAGATTCTTGAGTTCAATTTTTTAAAAATCTGCAAAAAAATAAACACCAGCTTCCACTGGATTTACTTTGTGAAAAATTGTGCTGAAGCTTGAGTTGTTGTGTTAGTCAAACATCAACATTCCTGACCTATTGTACTTTCAATGAGTCACATAGTAAGCTATGCATCTGTCACAGTGTAATTTTCAATTTTTCATGTAATGAATGAATGAATATAAATGCTTTTACATGTAAGATACAGAAATACTATCAACTTTAGTTAGAAATTACCCTAATTTAGGACTCTTCAGTTGTCTTTGGAGCATTTTATGTAATTCTGTTACATCTTTATTTTATTTTATTTTTTAGATTACTTATTTCTTCCATGAGTGAAACAGAGAGAGACAGAGACAGAGACAGAGTGACAGCATCAAATGGGGTCTTGGTGTCACAATCCACCCCAGCTTCAGTCAGCCCCAGATCATGGGCATATGTGACATAATTATAAAAGTCTCTAGATATGAACCTGGAATTCTCCCATGTGAGCAGCCTTACAGTGTCGTACGTCACTGCTGCACCACCATCTGGCCTCAAGTTCTATGATTTTTTATATACTCAATCCCACCCATAGAGGCCAGCAGTATAGTTTGATCTTTAGTTCCTATCAAATTTCCAAGTTAGGTTATTTTGTAAGTAAAGGCAAAACTGTTCCATAAAGGTAAGTTGGCACTTTCCTTTGGACTGTTCATGACATTCTTTCTCAGTTTTTAAGTTTCAGGTAGTAGCATAATGGTTGGTCAACCCTCAACTCCAAGACTAGGGCTGCTAGATCCCCCTGGGGAGACCAACATTATCATATTCCACAAGTAGTTACTGATATGTTCAATGGTAAGAACACATGGAGGCTCAGCTCATTCACAAAAGCATCACAATAATTCCTGATGCAGTAGTGCACCCACCTAAGATCAAAGGACAAAAGAGAAATACTTTGAAGTAAAACCAACACTAGGAGGAAAATATCAGGAGATTATGAAGAGGGAACAATTTTTCTGCCAAGAACAGATTCAAAGCTAACTGGTTCCAAGAAAACAAGCCTTATTCATAGAATAAAGTGCTCTGTCACCAAGAAGTTTTTATTGTTACCACTATATAATTCTTATTATTATGAATTGTGAGTTTGCTCACAGGAAGAAAAATACATCAAAGGATAAGAATCGATAAGAGAATAAAATAATTCTAGGTGCGGGGGTGCTATGGTCTGAATGTTTGTATCCCTTGCAAGTTCACGTGTGGAAATCATATCTTCCCATCGTGATGGTATGAAGAAGTAGAGTCTTAGGGAAATATTTTTTGGATTAGATGAGTTCATGAGGGTACAGAATTATAAGAGCCTTGAGACAGCTTGTTTCTCTCTGTTGTCCACCTTGTG
Source organism: Tupaia belangeri chinensis (assembly GCF_000334495.1). NCBI lineage: Eukaryota > Metazoa > Chordata > Mammalia > Scandentia > Tupaiidae > Tupaia > Tupaia belangeri. Next base: position 1,452,956 of record NW_006207862.1, read on the forward strand.
AAAATACAGCCTGCAACCTGGAAGAGGACTCTCTTCATGCTGGCACCTTGACCTCAGACACCCAACATCAAGAACTGTAACAAAGAAATTTCTGTTGTTTATAAGCCACCCAGTCTATGGCCATTTATTATAGCAGCTCAAACTGACAAGGGAGCAGTTAGATTTAGTGTTTTAAAGATAAGTGATGATTCAGTACTTTCCATGGATAATCACTGTGGCCTGAGAAATAGCATTATTGCTACTAGTAGTAATAGCTAATAATTACTAAGCACTTATTTTATACAAAGCTCCATTAGTATGTTATATGTGTTGCCTCATTTAATTCTAGCAACAACCCTAATTACTCCCACTTTCCCTATGAGAAAAATTAAGTTCAAAGAATTAAAAAATTACCTAAGGTAAAATAGTTTCTCAGTACTTACTTAAATTGGGATTTTAAAATTTTTTTAGAGGTGTTTGCCTTAAGGCATGTGTGCTTGCCACAGAGAGAGAGAGAGAGAGGCAGAGAGAGAGGCAGTGAGAGGGAAAGTGAAGAATCACCTATGGCCATGCCACAATTCCTTCTCCTTTCTTCTCCTGGTATCTCAGGAACACACGCACATGCACCCAGTGTGATTTTCAATGTGGTCCTATGTGGGACCTAGACTTCTGGCCCCTAGACTGGATTTTTTAAAAAATTATTTATTTATTTCCATTTGTTATTGTTAGTTTTTTTTGTTGTTTGTTTGTTTGTTTCCTTTTTTTTTGTTGTGAGAGAGAGAGAGAAAGGGAAAGTGAGAAAGGAAGCCACCAGGTCCAGGACTTGAACCATGGTTGGCCATGTGGGAATCCAGTGCCCTTATCCACCACACTGCCTGCCGCCCCCCTAGACTGGATTTTAAAACTAGAGTTGCTTGACTCTAAAACCCATGCTTTTAACTATTACACAATTCATTGTCCCAACTTATAACCAGAGATTATATAGCTACAGTTATCTGTTTCAGAGGGGCTTACATACCTTTAAAAATTCTGTGGCTAACCATTGCCTGGTGGTTAAAGGAGAAATCAACCGCATGGTTGGATTATTGGCCCAGTGGCTTGAAAAATATCCCAAGAACATGTGCATGTGTGTCCAAAATCCCAGTGATGGAGAAATGAAGAAGGGATTGCAGTGTGACCATGTCCCATCTCTGTCACTTTCTGGCAAGTGCATATGCCTTCTGGTCAAAAAAAAAAAAAAAAAATCTGTACTTTCTACAACTACTCTGGGGCTTTTGCAATGTATCTGTCACCAGTAAGGCGCAAAGCTCTAATGGTGATATAGTACCCTGACAGGCAGTTACAAATACGAAGCAGTTTGTAGTTGCTGAGTGTGCAATGTACGTTAGGAGTTTCAATCTTCTAGTTGGGTACAAATGTGAAGTAGGAAGCAAATCCATCAATACAAATTGTTTTAACAAATTATAAGAAAGAATATTGTCAAAACTAGTTGCTCTTATTTAAACATTTAAAAATCAAAAGTGAATTTATAGATTTTTGAAAACTATTTGTTCTCCTTTAGTATTGAAAGTAGTAATTCCTCACACATGCACACATCTAGACTATCTTAGACATTACTAGCTTAATAAGAATGAAGGTGTGTTACACTGAAGTAACCTACATTGAGTGATGTGACTGAACAAAAGTGACTCCATCTTGAAGCTAATCAGCTCTCTTAACTCATAGTTGACCCCACGCTCCTTGGCTACATTCCCAAGGCTGGTACGTAGCCCAAACTGTTGTAGTAAACATATTTATTATCCTTATCCATGAACCGTATCCTGATCATAGTTAAGATATCATATTGATACCCAAACTTCTCTGTACTTTTCTCATATGCCTCCCTGCACATACTCCCCATTATAACCCCTTCCTCTACTAGCTATATAAACCTATGCCTTTGGGCAGAAGAGTGTAGAAATCTACTTATCATGTGACTGCCCAAAATCTCACTTCTGTCTATAAGTTCCCTTAATAAGCTCTTAATGACAAACTGGACTTCTCTGCCTTATTCTTTATTTTCTTGACTCCTTTGTCATTTAGAGGTCATTTCACTTACACTGCTTTCACCTTGGAACATGGGAAATTATGCTAGTAATGTGATAGGGAAGTAAATGATTTTCAATAAATTTTATAAAATGAAAATTTTTAAAATGCAACACTTTTCTGTTCCACCAAATAAATGAGTTACCTTTAGTAGGAACTGATCATGAGTTGCTTAAGGACAGATTTTGACCTGCAATATATTGGGTAGTCTGGAAAGTCATGACACATTTTTGCCTAGAAAAACATAGAAAAATACGTCATGACTTTCCCATCAAGTTAATACATTTTTATACGCTTTGAACAGGCTGCATACATCCAATGTAGGTCTCTACTCAAACTCTGAATTTTAAAACCTCTTTTTAATTTTAAATATTCACCATCCATAACCATAGGTTGAACATATTTCCATGATATTTAACTTCCATGCATATACTGGAAAGTTAAAAAAATAACTTTATCAGAAGAGGAGAAAAATAATTTTGGTGATAAATTTCAGGAGATATGAATTGTAGCTGTATAACTTGCTTTTGTAACCTCTGAATGTATTTATACATGTACCTTTCTATAACTATTGGTAACTTTTTTTTTTTTTTTTTTGCTATAGGGTGCATGTGCTCGCCAGACAGAGAGAGACATAGAGACAGAAAGCGAGAAATCACCCCCCCCAGGGGAGATGGTCACGCCTCAATCCCTTCTCCTCCATTCTCCTCTTGGGATCTTGGGCACGCACGCACACGCGCCCGGCGTGAGTTTTAAGCCACCAGGTCTGGGACACAAACCACGGTCGACTATGTGGGAGTCCAGCGACATAGCCATTACACTAACTGCTGGTTCCCAAAATGTTGGTAACTTTTAACTAACAGTTATGGGCTGCATAGCCTGTGATGACCATGATGTCAGAAAATCCAGGGCATACCCCTAAAGTTGATATTGCCGCTGGATTCCTCAGTGGTATAGTTGAGTCAAAGTGTTATGATGAGGATATAAACAGTTTAACTGGGCCCTCTAGCAAATACAGCTGACCTTGTACAGAACTTCTTATAGTTGTGGTGTGTAAGAACCACCTAAAGATCGCTAGTCCTCACTCCGGATATTTTGATTCTGTAGATCTGTGGCAGTTCAGGGATATTTGCATTTTTAAAAAATTGTGCGAGAGTGTATGTGCTCTCCAGAGAGAGAAAGAGAGAGTACTCCCAATGGGGCATGGTCATGCCACAATCCTTTTTACCTTCATTTCTCCATCTCATCAGGATTTTGGGCATGCATGTGTTTGTCAAACGACCTATGTGGGATCTAGTTCCCGATGCACAACACCCAACTGCTGCACTATAGGGACAGCCCTCCTTTTTTTTTTTTTTTCTTAATTTAAAAATTTCATTCATGATAGAGACTACATGAACACATGAGAGAGAGGGAGAGAGAGAGAGAAATACCCTTAATAGGGTATTATCATGTCACAGTCTCCAGCTCATCAGGATCTTGGGCACACATACATAGGCCTGGCATATTTTCCTAATGCACCAAGTGATCCAAACCAGCAGTCAGTCATGTGATTCCAGCACACTGTAGTTCAGTGTTTGGCCTTTAACAAGGTTAAAGGTGGGGCCTTTAGCAAGTCCTAAGTTGAGTCAGAAGTTGTCTGTGTCTATCTGAGGACCACACTTTGAGTAACACTGATCTAACAGTGTTAGTGAATTTTTCAATAATATCTCACAAATTCTGAACTCCTAGCACATTCCTGTCTGAGTGCATCTAATGGCTTTTGAAGGTAGACTCTGGAGAGAGTAGAAACTGGCAAGATATGTACATATTTTGGCTACATGGAACTATGATTCTTAAAATGGTAAAAGCCTATAAATGTTCAATAGAGGTCCTCCTTGAAACAACTAGGAAGGCCCTTTTGCTATATGATGCTCCTGGGATGATGTATACTGAAATTAATGGTACCATTTGTTAATTGATGGGTTTAAGCATGTACTAAAGAAATAATTCAGCTTTAAGCAAATATCCAGATTCTAAGCTCTTCACAGTTATAATTTGATGTCATTAGATCATTGGTCGCTAGTCTAGCACCATCAGTATCACCTAGGAATTTGTTAGAACTGAAATCCCAGACCTCCTGAATGAGAAACTCTGGGGGTGAAGCCTGCAGCCTGTGGTTTAACAAACTCTCCAGGTGCCTCTGAAATCAATGTCTAAGATTACTGCCAGACTAGTGGTTTCAGATTTAGTATTCATCAGAATCAGAATTACCTGGAAGAACTTGTTTAAAATACAAATTCTTGGACTAGCCAATGGCCTACAGTTTAAGAGAGCCAGATCCTACATGGTCAATGGTGAAGTTCAAATCCCTGTCCCAGAAGCTTGAGAAAGATGCTGGGCCAGCAGTTTTGTGTGCCCAGAGTCCTGACAGAATGGAGAAATGGAGAAGAATGGATTGTACATTACCATGCCCCATGGTGGGGGTTTGCTTTCTTCACCTCATCCCACCACACTGTGAGCAAATAAACCCTCTGGAAAAATTCTAAATTAAAATGAAATGAAATATTCCTGTTTCTCCTCCAATGTGGACTAACTTTTAAATACTTTCGAGAACTCCAATGTAGACAGAATTTGAGAATCACTGCCCTAAACTGGAGGCTTTCAAATTTTTTTGACCAGGACCCACTTTTACATCAGGACTCACTAAATATAAACTTATTTAAAACCAAAAGAAGATTCTAAAAAACAATACTTATTCTTATGTATGTAGTGTAGTCTAATATTTTCTGTTCTACAATATTTAATTAAAAAAATTCTGGTGGCAGAACCACTAAACTAATTTCATGACCCACTAATGGGTTATAACTGCAGCTTAAAAAACACACCCTGGATCAATGCTTCTCAAATTTCCCAATATATTTGAATTACGTGGTGATGTGATATAATGCAAGATCTTGTTATAATGCAGATTATAATTCAGTAAAGCTGGGGTGACACTCGAGATTCTCCATTTCAACTAAGCTTCCAAGTGTTGCTAATATGGTTGACCCACAAATTACATTTCTGGCTTTTAAAAATATTCTATTTATCATTATTATTATTTCTCAACATGCCACAGGGCACGTGTGTGTGTTTGTGTGTGTGTGTGTGTGTGTGTGTGTGTGTGTGAGAGAGAGAGAGAGAGAGAGAGAGAGAAAGTGAGAAAGCAAGCTGCTGGGTCTGCAACTGCAGTTGCCCATGTGAGAGTCCAGCACTTTAACCACCACACCACCTGCTGTCCCCCATATATTACACTTCTAATAGCAAGGTTTGAACCATAGAAGTGCAGAAATGACAGCAAACTCGATGCTTCTCCTGTCATGAACCTACCTCTTTATTATAGTGAGCATTAGAAGAAATTGCAACTGGACCAGCAGTATTATTCTAGCGAGATGTGGACAACGAGCTGACCTTAAGACAATTGCTGTCACTTACAGGATTCAAACTCTCAACTCATAAGGATATAAGTAGATACTTATTTTTGAGGAGACTGTCAAATAAGTGCATTTATGAGAACCCAAAAGAAATATTTGTCTTTATCCTCCACCTGATTTAATCTTTGAGTAAGAGCCTTATTCACACTTGGTTAAATACTCAAAAGGGAAAAAATAAAGAAACCAGGATCACGTAGGTCTGGAACAAAGATATGGGTGTCTTTTGTCATTTTACTAAAATATCCATTCAAGTGTAAGTGAGGAAGTTCAAAGGAAAACACAGTATATAGAGAGCTGGGGTACTGTTAAGTCAAAGCTGGTTGACTGACCTTCTACAGGTGGTTGCCACTTTGGTAAATTCACAGGCTAAGATCTGTCTTACAGGCTCAAAGACCAGAAATGTCAGCAACAAAATGGTGCCAAGACTATCAGTGAACTGACTGACACAATTATTGCTCATAGAGACTAACAATGCTGGACTGCTTATTTTAAAGTGAAAAATACAACTGCCAAGAGTACTGATACATGTGTCCATAGAGTGATGTCCTTTCTCCTTCTGTAGGAAGTTTTATATGGGAAAGTACTTATAAGTACATAATTGCTAGGTGAACATGGAATCAGAGAAAGAGAAGTTTGTTAAATATTTTAATAGCTTATGCATCATCTCCATAAGAGAAAGTATCTGCTGAAGAGCACCATTACCTTTGGCCAGCCTTTAGATATGTCTCCCCAATGTCTATCTCTGAGAGCCTCCTTTTTCTAGATTTCTGCAGCTACACGATCCCCACTGACTGAATCTTTCTTTAACCATATGATTACATGTAGTCAGTATATCAAGTACTTTAAGACTGAATCTTTTAGATGTATTTGCGTATCTCTGCTCTAAACCATAATTTTGTGTTATTTGTGTGATCTCTCAGAGAGCAATTTAATTTCTATACATTTTTCTGAGGGACATCTCATTTGTTTCTTTTATTAACTATGATAGATTGAGCTACTGTATTATTAATGTCAAGGAAATCTATTCCTTTCTCCATTTCAGTCCAAGTATTTTCCATCCTCTAGACCTAAAATGGCTGACAATTTTATTTTTATCAAAGTAATACGTTACATAGAATTTTTAGAAGATGGAAATCCGGGAGCAGCAGTTGGCATAATGGCTATGTTGCTGAACTCCCATGTAGTCGACCATGGTTCAAGTCCCGGACCTGGTGGCTTAAACTCACAACGGGGCGCATGTGTGTGCATGCCCAAGATCCCGAGAAGAGAATGGAGGAGAAGGGATTGTGGCATGACCATCTACCCCTGGGAGTAATTTCTCACTTTCTGTCTCTCTGTCTCTCTCTGTCTTTTGGCGAGCACATGTGCCCTATAGCAAAAGCTTCACCAAAAAAAAAAAAAAAAAGATAGGATCCCCATTGTGTAGCAATCCTCCCACCTCAGACTTTCAAAATCTGGACCTTGCATAGCTTTTCTAGTCTCATTCCTTACCACCATCCACAACACAATATTCTACTCACAAAGCCAAGCAAATTATTTGTCATTTTCTGACACTTCTTTAGAATGTTTCATAACTCCATTCTTCCTCCTAAATGTCTTTCTATTTTCTATTTTCTGGCAAAGTGTTACTAATCCATCCAAGCTTGGGTCAAGCATTGCCTCCTAGAAGCCTTTCTCAATATCCAGGTGCAGTGGCCTGATCCTATAATCCTAGCTACTTGAAAAGCTGAGGTAGGATTCACTAGTTTGAAGCAAGCATAGGCAAAAAAGAAAGACCCTATCTCTCTCTTTTAAAAAAAAATTTAATTTTATTTATTATTATTTTTAAAAATTTGCTATAGGGTATATGTACGCATCAGAGAGAAACAGAGAGAAAGAAAGTGAGAAAGCAAGCCACCAGGTCCAGGATTTAAACTGCGATTAACCATGTGGGAGTCCAGAGCCTTAACCACCATGCCGCCTGCTGGCCCCAACCTTATCTCAAAAAAATTCCTTTCTTAACATCCTAAAACGAGTTAGTTGTTTTCTCCTGTATACTCACATATCTCTTCTTGCAAACCCTATTGTAGTCTTTTTTATATGTACAAGATGGTTAACAAGCCTATATCTTTTTTTTTTTTCTTTTTTTGGAGAGATTTTTGCTATAGGGTGTATGCGCTCGCCAGAAAGACAGAGAGACAGAAAGCAAGAAATCACCCTCCAGGGGGGATAGCCACGCCACAATCCCTTCTCATTCATTCTCCTCTTGGGATCTTGGGCACGCACACACACGCGCCCGGCACGAGTTTAAGCCACCGGGTCCGGGACTCGAACAGCAATTGACTATGTGGGAGTCCAGCGACATAGCCATTATGCTAACTGCTCATCCCACAAGTCTATTTCTCATATAATCTGTCCTACTCATCTTTGTACCCTCCTCTTCCCTACCTGCCCTTACTCTCCACCATATGGCATGGTACCCAGAGCATAGTAACAGCAACTAACACGTACTGAGCACTTAGGCACATAATAAATATTTGTGTAATAAATGAAGGCAATACATGAGAGATTTGAGAATGTTT
>NW_006207862.1:1461390-1478015 GCF_000334495.1 Tupaia belangeri chinensis
CATCAACTGATAATCATCTCTGCTTATCAGAACCGCTTTCCTAGAACTGTATTCCATGGAGACTCACCTACAATGGCGGATCCGCACGAGACCCACCCTTGATCCAACCTTGAATGGAATCTATGTTCCCTATTGTTGAAAACTTTAAACTTGTGGCCCTTCTCCCTTTACTTGTATGCATCACATTTTCAATAACTCCCCTGGAAAACAACTGTATATAGCAGTCAGAGAGACAGAAGGCAAGAAATCACCCCCCAGGGCAGATGGACATGCCACAATCTCCTCTCCTCCACTCTCCTCTTGGGATTTTTGGCACATACACGCATGCACCCAGTTTGAGGTTTAAGTCACCAGGTCTGGGATTCAAACTGTGGTCAGCTACATGGGAGTCCAGCGACATAACCATTATGCTATCTGCTGGTCCTAGTAAGGGAGCTTTGATACATCACAAGATATTGTCCCAGGACAGGATTTAGGAAGAGTCTTGTTATAAATAAATCAAATGGTCTGTTAATGTGGGTGTGATTTCACTCATCACAAAGATACTATGCCAGGGACAGGATGTAGGAAGTGTACTATTATCAACTGGGCCAAAATAGGCTGTTAATGTTTGTCACCCTAGGCCCAATGAAAGGGATTTTGAAAATAGGAAAAAGCAGTCAGACTTCCGTACTCACCACAATCCCTTTTCCTCCAGTTCTCCATCCTTTCAGGATCCTGGGCATGTGCACATGCTGGGGACAGAACTTGAACCCTGGTTGGCCATGTGGAATCTGACTTCTTCTGACAGTGCCTAAATGCAGCACTACAGGCCAGCCCCAGAAAGCAGAAATTTTTACCTCTTTGCTTACTGTTGCATCCAGTGTCTGGTATATAGTAAGTGCTTGCATTAATCTGGGTACCAACAGAAAGTAGTACACTCAAAATAGGACAAGTCAAGGAATAGCTAGGGATATGGAGATACCACAAATGTTAGCAAAGTAACCCAGGGCTTATAACAACGAAAAGCCGTTACCATATCTCTAGGTCTAAAGAGAGCTTATATAGACTAGGATGACCCACCTTGCGAACAGTAATGACTATCAGCCACCTGATTGCTGGAATGGCTGCCCCAATGAAGGAAACCTCAGTTGAAAAGGATGCAGGAAAATCTAAGCATAATGGCTGGTGTTAATGTATAATTGAATCTAGTGTGGGGATCAATCTGCAGTAGTCTCTCAGCCACGGTGGGCAAAAGTATACACATTTTCCACACAACCTTGTCCCTAAGGCAGACATTTTAAAAAGAATCAGATATACTTTCTTTCCTATTTCACCCAGAAAAGTCTCTATAACGCTTTGCAACAAAGTGCTCTAATTACCCTTACCTGGTATGAAACATACTTACCAAACTGTCTCTAGTAAATAAGGATACTGTTTAGTATACTATTTATTAGAGAGTAGGGTTAGTAGGGTCTTTCTACTTTGAAGTAGGCCCCTAGCCCTCCGCTGGAGATACCGAGGTTGGGCTAGCTCTGAGGGAGAAGGAACTGCCAAGTGCTACACTAAGCAGATTTTTCTTTCTGTTTTTTTTTTTTTTTTTTTTTCCTTCCTGCTTTTGGCCCCAGATAGCCTGGCTCGGGTTCAAGGTAGGATTCTGGACTCAAGGAAGGAAATAAGAATGCAAATCAGTAATTAAAGTAAGAATTCTATAGACTGGTCAAAACCACGATAATTGAGGGAAAGGCATATTGTAGGCATATAGGATGTTTATCAGAGTAAGACTGATTTCAGACGTGCTGGGAGGTAATATGTATAATATATTACTAGGCATGATGTGGATTGACTCAGAAATTTGGTATGACTGAGCTCACAACAGTTCAAAGACCTAAGTACCTGCATCTAAGCAGAGTAAGACAGGGAAAGGAGTAATAAGCTGCTTTTCAATTTTTCTTTTTTCCACCTTCCTTTAACTTTCTAAATTAAACCAAGAGCTTCTGTTGCGAATACAAAACTAAAACAAACATACAAGATCTGAATAACTACCATTTACTCAGTATCTACTGTGTTTATATATATATATATATATAGTCTCATTAAACTTTTTTTTTTTTCTTGGAGAGGTTTTTGCTATAGGGCACGTGCACTCACCCGACAGAGAGAGACACAGACAGAAAGCAAGAAATCACCCCCCAGGGGGGATGGTCACGCCACAATCCCTTCTCCTCCATTCTCCTCTCGGGATCTTGGGCACACATGCACATGCGCCTGGCATGAGTTTCAAGCCACCGGGTCCGGGACGCGAACCATGGTTGACTACATGGGAGTCCAGCGACATAGCCATTACACTAACTGCTGGTTCCCTAGTCTCATTAAACTATGTAACAATTCTACAAGGTAGATATATTTTACAGATGAGGAAATGAAAGTTGAGAGTAATAAAGCAAATAATCTATAGCTGTATGGTTTCAACCCCAGACTTATCAGACTCTAAAACCTGCATTATTTCTGATATATCAGGGGCCTATCCTATCCTCTTGAGACCATGATTTCAATCACCTTACCTCAGGATCATCATACATAATGAGGACAAGCAAGCTTAAAATATTATGGCCATAGAAAGATACATATTAGTACATTACCAAATATTATCATGGTCAAAAATAAATAGAATATTTTATTAATCTTTAATTTTTTGTGTCACTTATTATACCTGCCATAATTCAAAGTATTTTTTTAATTTATTTTTTTATTTTTTGCTATAGGGCCCATGCACTTGCCAGAGAAAGAGAAGATGAGAAATCAATCCCCAGCAGAGATGGCCACACTGCAATCCCTTCTCCTCTATTCTCCTCTTGGGATTTTGGACACGCATGCACACGTACCCAGCATGTTTTTCAAGCTGTTGGGTCTGGGGCTTGTACTGCAGAGCTAACCTTGTGATATCCAGCTCTTTAACTACTATGCTACCTGCTGGCCCCAGAGTACTTTCTAAGAGAAGTCATCTCACACTCTTGGTTCCTGATGGCAGGGCAATCTATGTGTTGTACTATGTTACATTCCTCCTTCAGACTGCCCTTTCTCAGTTGTGGGGCCCAGGAATGAGTGTACCTGTCCTAAACTGCTAGTCCTTGGGCTAGCTAGTGATCTCCCACAAGGCTTGGCATGACAAAACAAACTGAGCCAATTGCCTAAGATTTTCTCACTTAGATATTAGAATTGGCAAATACAGAAACAATCAGATAAAAGGGTAGAATTGAAGCTATGATGAATCATGGCAAACTAAAACAGGAACTGTGAGATTTAAAATAAAACAGGCCAGTCGCTATTGTGGATGCTGGACGCTGCTGTTTTGGCAAGCTGGGGCCACATGGGAGGCTTAGTTGGATTCAGGGGTCACCCTAAGAAGCCTGGAGCAGTGGGCATCTCTGTGGCCCATGCTGCTCAGGACGCTAAGGTAGAAGGATCACGACATGATGGGACTGTCTAAACTCCACCACTACCACACACACATCCCACCAAACAATGATAAACATGTATATAACTCAGGGTCCTAACAGGAAACAAATGGCTTATGTAATTAGGGATACGCTGAGGAGGGGTTATCTATTAATACGAAAGACCTAATTACAAATGTGTGGGCAGGGGAACCACAAGAATAGTGGATGAACCAAGTCAGGCAACAAGGGAACTATTACCACCTGTAGGCTTGAAGGAACAAGACAAAGAAGTGGTTGAAATGAGGAAGTTGTATAGCGTGAGCCACCCTGAGAAGAGCAATGACCTTTGGTTAAAGGAAACAGCTGACCTTCCAGGGAGGGAGGCAGGAGAGTAAATACACTGACCTCATTCTGTTGACATACTCCACAGAGGCAAGGCTTTCAGGAAAGAGAGCACTGTGGAGAAGGACAAAGAGTGGATCTGGAGGGGCAGACTGAAGATATTTGGGTCACAGCAAAATGACACAAAATAATGAGTAGAGGGGGAACAGAGTAGACAAGTAGAAAGAGAAGCTATGTAAGGAAAGAAAACTATCTACAAGAGAGCTGAAAGGGTAGCTCATCTATAGAGTTGCCTTAGCTCTTGATGACTCGAGTTCGAGATCCTGTATCAGTTGTAGTCTCAGTGTAGCTTTGTAATAGACCCTCTTTCTTTAAAATAGTCTATGAGTAATTCTATACTTTTTACAATTCCAAAAGTCTAATAAAATGCAGGGTATAATGAAAATAGTTTATTCCTCTTAGAAATCCTATAAATAAAGACATTTGAGACAGGTAGGCCACTTACTGAGAAAGAATTACAACACTCTCCTCAGCTTTTTGTAAAGTGTCCAAATTTAAAAATAAAGGTGCCAGTGTCATGAACCACCTACTGTCAAAATCGAGAAATTATAAAACTGACCTAATTAAAAAGACTCACATAGATTATGGAAAATATAGGCCACTCTTTGAAAGACTCACAGACAGGAAATTAAAGCAGTACACTTTTTCTATTCTCTTCTTTTATTGTCGTTTTTGGCTATAGGACACACGTGCTCACCAGAGAGAAACACAGAGAGCGAAGGAAAGTGATAAAGTACCCCTAAGGGTGAACACATACATGTGCTTTGCATGTTTTTCAAGTTGCTTTGTCCAGGCTCAAACTGTGCAGAGAGCCATGTGGGATCCAGCAGCCTTCACCACGACACCACTAGCACATTTTTAAATTTAATTGCTTTCTCCCCCAACCACCAGCTTTATTGATACACAAAACTGCACATATTTAAAATACCATTTGAATAGTTTTGACGTAAGTATCCATCATCACCATAAAAATAAGAACATTTCCATTTGCCTCAAAAGTTTCTTAGTAGCCCCCCAAATCTTTTCCTCCCTCTAATCATATCCCCAAGAAACCACTTATTTACTTTCCATTACTACAGATTAACTTGTGTTTTCTAGAATTTTATATATTAGGTCTTTGAAAAAAACCATGACACATTTTTTCATAGAAAAACAGAAAAAAATGTGTAATGACTTTTCTGATTATCCAATAAATGGATCAAAATGTATATTTTTGTCTGTTTTTTCATAAGCACAGTTATTCTGAGGTTAATCTATGTTGTTGCACATATCAACAGTTCTTTCTTTTTTGTTGCCAGATAGTATTCCTTATATAGATATACTTCAATTTGTTTGTCCATTTATATATTAATAAATGTTTGATGTTTCCAATTTTGATTATTGCAAAGCCGTCAGTTCTGAGGTAGAAAAAAGAATGATATTTTTCTGAGTGACCAAGAGATGTTAGAAGCAATTGCTTCAGTAAGTGGAAATTCAAAGCACTACACCTGGACTTAGAAGATCTGGGTTGGTCATTTTCTGGCTGTGGGACTTGAGGCCAACATTAAATTTGTTGGTCATTGACTCATCTATGAAAGAAGATTAATGATACCTGCCTCCTGGGGTCAGCCGGTGGTGTAGTGGTCAAGGTGCTGGACTCTACATGTCTCAGTGCGGTTTATGTCCTGGACCCGGTGGCTTGAAAATCACTCTGGGAGCATGCCCAAAATCCTGAGAGGAGATGGAAGGAGAAGAAATTGCGGTGTGACCATCCCCTTTGGGGGGTGATGGTGACTTCTCACTTTCCCTCTCTCTCTCCAGCGGGCGCATATGCTTTGTGGCAAAAAACTAAATTAATAATAGTATCTGCCTCCCAAGATTGCTCTGAGGATTACCTAAGACAATTCATACATTTAACCTTATGTTTACATATTAGCTATTATTACTATAAGTACAGAAGGAAAGCACTGAGAAGTTCGAGAAGAACCTGTCTTAGCTGCCATAACAAAATCCCTTGGCTCGGTATCTTAAACAATGGAAATATATTATTCAAAGTTGGAAGCTGGGAAGTCTAAGAACAGGGTACTAGTATAACTGGGGTCTAGTGAGGGTTCACTTCCAGTTTGCATATGTATGCTTTCTCTCTGGGTCCTCACATAGCAGAAAGAAAGTCAGCAAGTTTGTTCTCTTCTAATAGAGATACTAATCCCATCATGAGGGGCCACACTCTCATGACTTCATCTAAATCTAATAACCTCCCAGAGGCCCCATCTTCGAATACCATTGCACTGGGGGTGAGAACTTCAACACAAGAATTTGAGGGGAGCACAATTCATTTCATAGCATAATCCTTTTTGCTTTTCTAGGCCTCCTGATGGACATTTGTAATGAGATCCAGAAGATGCTGTCAAATATCACGGCTCTCAGCAAAAAGATAAACTATATTGGGTAACGTCTCTTTCTTCCTGAGGGCAAGCTCCCGTTCTCTTTCTGTTTTCATATTGCTCAATATATTATTCTTATATCAGGTACTCTACAAAAAATTTATTGAGATGATAGTAAGCACTTCTAGAGTGGTCTATAGATTATTACACGTTTTCAGATTCTGACCCTCAAAGTTCCCCGGTGGAAAAGAAATAGCCGGTAATATTATCTCCATTATCGGATGAGGAAATTAAGGCTCAGAGAGCTTAAAAACTGAGATAAACAAGCTCTTCAAAGGCCAGCTTAGAATGCTTTCTACTTTGGCACACTGCCTGCCACTGTTCTTTTTTGGGGGGAAGAGGTTTTTGCCATGGGAGGTGTGCGCTTGCCAGAAAGACAGAGAGAGACAAAGAGACAGAAAGCAAGAAATCACCCCTGAGGGGGATGGCCATGCCGCAATTCTTTCTCCTCTAATCTCCTCTCAGGATCTTGGGCATGCACATACACACGCCTGGTGTGAGTTTAAACCACCGGGTCCAGGACTTGAATTGCGGTCGGCTACATGGGAGTTCAGTGACATAGCCATTACGCTAACTGCTGGTCCCATCTGCTACTGTTCTTGATAGGGTTCACATGAGTCCCAGACCTGGCAGCTTGAAAACCTCGCCGGGTGTGTGTGCACATGTGCCCAAAATCCTGAGAGGAAAATGGAGGAGGGATTGTGGCATGGCAATTCATGCTGGGGGGTAATTTCTCACTTTCCCTCTCTCTCTGGCAAGCACACATGCTGTATGACAAAAAAACAACAAATATATTGTTATGGCATCTTTGCAGGATAACTTTATTTTTAAAAGACTATTTATTGGGACCAGCGGTTAGTGGAATGGCTATGTCGCTGGACTCCCACGTAGTCAACTGCAGTTCGCATCCCGGATCCAGTGGATTAAACTCACGCCAGGCACGCGTGTGTGTATGTGTGCCCAAGATCCTGAGAGGAGAATGGAGGAGAAGGAATTGCAGCGTGGCTATCCCCCCTGGGGGAGTGATTTCTCGCTTTCTATCTCTCTGTCTCTCTCTCTCTGGTGAGAGCATGCGCCCTATAGCAAAAACCTCTAAAAAAAAAGAAAGGCTATTTATTTATTTAAAAGACTATTTATTTTCATTTCATTTTTAAAATAATTATTTAATTTTATTTATTCATTCATTTATTTTAATTTGACCAGAGAGAGATACAGAAAGACAGAGGAAAAGTGAAAAAGTAAGCCACCAGATCCTAAACTCTAACCATGGTTGGCCATGTGGGAGTGTCCAGCACCTCAACCACCATGTCACCTGCTGGTCCCGCCAAACTTTATTTTAAAAAGACTAATGGTGATGTCTCGATACTTAGACTGTAATATATGTTTTTATTGTGAATCACAGGAAATCTAAAAATTTCAGGATATAGTATTAAGGCTATTTGTGAAATTTTTTGAGTCCTTATTTTTTAAATTATTAATTTAATTTAATTTATTTATTCATTCATTTATTTTAACTGTTCTTGATAGGGTTCACATGAGTCCCAGACCTGGCAGCTTGAAAACCTCGCCGGGTGTGTGTGCACATGTGCCCAAAATCCTGAGAGGAAAATGGAGGAGGGATTGTGGCATGGCAATTCATGCTGGGGGGTAATTTCTCACTTTCCCTCTCTCTCTGGCAAGCACACATGCTGTATGACAAAAAAACAACAAATATATTGTTATGGCATCTTTGCAGGATAACTTTATTTTTAAAAGACTATTTATTGGGACCAGCGGTTAGTGGAATGGCTATGTCGCTGGACTCCCACGTAGTCAACTGCAGTTCGCATCCCGGATCCAGTGGATTAAACTCACGCCAGGCACGCGTGTGTGTATGTGTGCCCAAGATCCTGAGAGGAGAATGGAGGAGAAGGAATTGCAGCGTGGCTATCCCCCCTGGGGGAGTGATTTCTCGCTTTCTATCTCTCTGTCTCTCTCTCTCTGGTGAGAGCATGCGCCCTATAGCAAAAACCTCTAAAAAAAAAGAAAGGCTATTTATTTATTTAAAAGACTATTTATTTTCATTTCATTTTTAAAATAATTATTTAATTTTATTTATTCATTCATTTATTTTAATTTGACCAGAGAGAGATACAGAAAGACAGAGGAAAAGTGAAAAAGTAAGCCACCAGATCCTAAACTCTAACCATGGTTGGCCATGTGGGAGTGTCCAGCACCTCAACCACCATGTCACCTGCTGGTCCCGCCAAACTTTATTTTAAAAAGACTAATGGTGATGTCTCGATACTTAGACTGTAATATATGTTTTTATTGTGAATCACAGGAAATCTAAAAATTTCAGGATATAGTATTAAGGCTATTTGTGAAATTTTTTGAGTCCTTATTTTTTAAATTATTAATTTAATTTAATTTATTTATTCATTCATTTATTTTAATTTGACCAGAGGGAGACACAGAGAGAGAGTGAGAGAGATGGAAAGCAAGACAGCAAGTCACCAGTTCTGGGACTCGAACTGTGGTCAGCTATGTGGGAGTGTCCAGCACCTTAACCACCACATCACCTGCTGGTCCCTATTTGTGAAATTTTAAATAGACATAACTATTACTCTCTTTCCTCCTAAATATAATTCTGAGAGAAATAAGAATTTGTTTATTTAGTTTTTCTAACCAACTGCATTTTATTTTGTTGCATAATAAGCCACCTAACATCTTTCAGTTAAAAAAAATGCTAAATTTGATTACAAAATAAATTAGGATCCAATTAAAATTTGCTTTAGGTGAGGGAACACAATTCTACTCAATTAAGAAAAACATTTTTATAGATCACAGTTTAGTTTACTTTTAACACCCATCATGCTATCAATTCACAGGGAATAGGTTCCAGAAGCTCAGGTTCCTTTCCACTGGTTCTCACAAAGTGTGCTTCTCTGGGTGGAGGAGGCTGGTGCTTTAGTTGAACCCAGGTGCCTATCTCTTTGGCTTTCTTGTTTTTCTAGTCATTTTCCTTTACACATTCTAGGAAGCTATCTCTGTTCTTAGAATGCTTAATATGCTCAGTACGCACATTAATTCTCTTGGCAATAATCTTGCCCTTAACTTGTTTGTTTATAGCAATGCCAACAGCATGCTGGGTAACACTGTACACTCTTCCAGTTTTATCATGGTAACATTTGGGGGTATTCCTTTTTGAATAGCACCCATTCCCTTGATGTCTACAATACCACCTTTCTTGTAGATTTGCATGTATACTGCGAGAGGAATCACTCCATGTTTTCTAAAAGGCCTAGAGAACATATATCAGGTACCTTTCCTCTTATCCTTTGTGTTTGTCATTTTGGTGAGTTACTAGAAGATAATGGTTCCAGCCAAACGGCCAAAATAAGAATTAAATTAACTGTAAATATTTGTTGAGTGATAAAGAATAGCTGTGAAGCAAAAGGGTAAGGATAAAGGGAATGTATTACTCTTACAAAGTCAGCACAAAATAAGGGTCAGAGCCTAGCTGCAGTGATGTAGGCAAAGACTACTACTACACAATAATGGAGCCATATGGGAAGGTCCCAGGTTCAGCTCCCTGATTGACCTAAACATGCTGGATATGTCCACTATTCTCTCTGGTTTGAAGGCTGGGTGGGGGACCCTCATGGGTGCTTGTCTCCCTCACTCCCTCTATCCTCTCTCTCACATAAAATAAATAAATGAATAAACTTAAAATAAATAAATAAGGGTCAGACCCTGGGCATATAGTCAGAACACCAGCAGCAGGGCTGAATGGAAGTGACAGACATGCCTACTGATTCTGGGGAAACAAGCCTCTTTTAAATTATGAAACAAAACAAACAAAAAAAGAGGCATGATAAGTATAAAAACATTTGGAAAGAATTCACCTTGGTCAAAAATAATAGAAGAGGGTCTTGGGGATAAAAGACAGGATTGGGTAAAAGTCCATTCACAGAAGTTACTCGAGCAGTTTGTTATAGGTGGTAGGTAAACAATGGTCCATTCTTTGTGGCATCAAGGTGTGTGGCCAACCCTAACAAGATCTGGTATAAGTTTTTATTATGAGAAAGAATATCTTTGGAAGGTCAATCACCCAGTCAACAGGAAGTATCCAGTAAGTAGGCTGTCTGCAACCCCTTCTTCCTCTTTTTGCTCTCTGGCTTGAATTAGCATAGCAATCTTTTCTCTGGATAAACTATATATTCATACAAGTAATTTCGGTCTCAAACATTGTTAAGATTTAACTAGTATACTAAATATTGCTTGAGGATTATTTCCCACATTTTCTTTTTCCCTTTTCTAATCTTATAATAGTTTTTTTCTAACCTATTGCAAATATATAATACTTGACAGCACATAATACATCTATTTTGCATTTTTATCTGTGTAGAAAGATCAGACTTTTATTTTCTTTTGGGCTTATCTCCCCCTCCCTAACTCCTTTCTGGAAAAGGAAAACAATTTTTTTTGCACGTAAAAAGAGAAACGATTGGTGACCTTTCTTAGACATTCTGTATTACTATTGCTTGGTCTTAAATTAGATGTTATCTCATAGAATCTAAATCTGTAGCTTTTATGGTTAGCACCTGACAAAGGGCTTAGAAAATGTTCCCTGATATGGGATAAGCTGAACTGCGTACTCTTCATTTCATAATTAAAGCACTGGATATTATTATGTTAACTTATTTCAAAAATACGATAAAACCATTTATTTATAAAGAGGGACTTAATGTAGCTGGGTTATAATAATTTGGGCTCCTTTTCTAATAGAAGTGAATTGTTCATGCGATATAAAAAGGGCCATAAACATTTTGGTAAATATTTTCCTATTCACTTCCATATAAATAAGATTTTATATCTCACAGAGTTTGAGGTTGTAACAAGATTTGTAATATATTAGGTTTTTCTCAAAATCTAGGAATGCTATAAACTTAATGTTAATTTTTTATTCAATGTTAAAAGGTCTGTTAGTTAAAGAATGCTAATAATAATCAGTCTCATAAGAATTACGTGTTGCATTGCAAGTGTTTTATTCTAGAAGTTAAAAACAATCCTGTAATACTTTAGCCTGGTGAAATTTAAAATGCACCTAGCTAAAATTAATAGATTAAGGAACACCTAAGTATATCATTTAAAGTTATAAAAGTACCTTCTAGAAGAACAAAACAATGAAAACTGAAAGGAAGAAGAGATAAGAAAAAGTGAGAAGTTATTCAGGATTGCTTAGTTTCCCGTCTTTCATAATTAGCAATCAATATATAATTGTTGAAAGTCTGTATCTTGCTTTGCCTAAGATATGGAGATGTCTTTACTTTTTACCTTGTACTACTGTTTAAATTTTTTTAGTCATGTGTATATATTACTTCCATAATTAAAAAATTAAAACACCTTGGGACCAGCAGATGGCATAATGGTAGCATCACTGGACTCTCATGTAGTCAACTGCAGTTCAAGTCCCAGACCCGGTGGCTTAAAACTCAGGCTGGTTGCGTGTGCATGTGTACCCAAAAGCCTGACAGGAAAATGGATCAGGGATTGTGGCATGGCCATCCCCCTCTGGGGGTGATTTCCCAGTTTCTGTCTCTTCATCTTTCTGTCTCTCTGGCAAGCCCACGTGCTCTATAGCAAAAATCTCTCTCTAAAAAAAAAAAAAAAATTAAAACACCTTATAGCTATATAAAATTTTAACTGTATATGTACACACACACACACACACACACATATAGATATGTATTTTTTTTTTTTGTTTTTACTATAGAGCACATGAACTTAGCAGATGTGGAGGGGAGTGAGAAATTGTCCCTCCCCACCATCCTGTGGGGGATGGCCACACCACAATCCCTTCTCTTCTAGACTCCTCTCAGGATATTGTGCACACCTGCACACATGCCCAGCATAATTTTCAAGCAGCTGGATCTGGGCTTTAACTGTGCAGTAAGCCATCTTAACTTCCATACCACCTGCTAGCCCCTGTTTGTTTGTTTGTTTGTTTTAAGGGAGATTTTTGCTATAAGGCACGAGTGCTTGCTGGAAAGACAGAGAGAGACAGGGAGACAGAAAACAAGAAATCACCCTCTAGAGAGGTTGTTCACACAGCAATCCCTTCTCCTCCATTCTCCTCTCAGGATTTTGGGCATGCATGTACACATGCCTGGCATAAGTTTTAATCCACCGGGTCCAGGAATTGAACTGCAGTCAAACTATATGGGAGTCCATCAATTTAACCATTACACCATCTGCTGGTCTCAATTCCATGTTTTTTGTTTTTCGGGGGTTTTTTTTGTGAAAGAGCATACTTTATTGGGAAGCAGAGTGCTGCACACTGACCAGCAGACAAAGGCTGCCCAGTGGACGTCCTCCACGTCACACTCCAGCAGACACACAGAAGGTTTGTAGTAAAAATCATTCAGAACATGGATTCTTCTGGGCACGTTCCCAACCTTGTTTTCCACTTCAGGGATGCTGCCAACCCCTTTCCTGAAGCAATGGCAGTTCACTAGAGACAGAGCTCCTCAGGGATGCCTTCTTGTTTTTTATAAACAACATTTTCTTTAGATTTTTTGAAGTCTTCATTTTTTTACTTTCATTCTGCATTCTCTCAAAGCCATCAGTCCAGCTTCTGTATAAATTGCTTTGATGTCGGCACCAGACAGGTCATCCTTAGCCATGATCAGGTTGTCCAGGATTACATCATCAGCCAGAGTCATCCTGCTTGTGTGAATCTGAAATATGTGCTTCTCGTTCTTTTCATCCTGCAAGGGGAACTCAATCTTCTTGTCAATGCGCCTGGTCTAATAAACGCTGGATCCAAAGTCCCTATTCAGTTTGTGGCCATAATAACTTTCACATCTCCCCTTGAATCAAATGCATCCAGCTGGTTCAACAGTTCCTATATTGTTCACTAAATTTCTCTTTCACCACCAGAATTTGAGTCATATCTTTTTGTCCCAATGGCATCAATTTCATCAATAAACACAATGAATGGTGCATGTTCTACAGCAACTCAAAAGAGTTCCCATACAAGTTTGGACCTATCACCCAGGGACTTCTGAATAAATTCAGAGCCAACAACTCTCAAGAAAGTGGCTGAAGTTTGGTTTGCAGCTGCTTTGGCTAACAAGGTTTTACCTGTGCCAGGGAGACCACAGAAAATGACTCTCTCAGGGGGCTTTATACCCATCTCTTCATAACATTCAGGATGGGTGAGAGAAGCTCCACAGACTCCTTAATCTCCTGGATTTGGTTGTCCAATCCCCCAATATCAGCATAGGTCTCCTGCAGGGCCTTTTCCACCTTCATCATTGTGACCAAGGGATCCATGTCATCCATCAGCACCCATATCACTGCATGCACCTTGTGGTTGAGCAGGACTGAGCAGCCTAATTCCAACAGGTTCTTGTTTACAAATGAAAGAATGTTGACATAGTGTTCTAAGCCCACAGATGTAGACACGATGGCATGATTGTCATCAATGATCTCTTCCAATGTTCCTACCGACAAAGATCATCTACCTTTGATCTTTCCTCCTCTTGCTTTTCTTCTAATGGCTTTATCTATTCCTGATTTCTAATGAATTCTTCTTCCATGAGAAGGTAGTCTTTAATTCTCTCTCATTTCAATTTTTTTTTGAAGAGATTTTCGCTATAGGGCGCGTGCGCTCGCCAGACAGACAGAGAGAGACATAGAGACAGAAAACGAGAAATCACCCCCCAGGGGGGATGGTCACGCTGCAATCCCTTCTCCTCTCGGGATCTTGGGCATGCATGCACATGCGCCCAGCATGAGTTTTAAGCCACCTGGTCCGGGACATGAACCGTGGTCGACTACGTGGGAGTCCAGTGACATAGCCATTACACTAACTGCTGGTTCCCTAATTTCAATAATTTTAACTGGCACAGTGTGTGAGGTGTCATCAGTGGCAGTTTGCTGACAGCATCTGGTCCCCTAGTTTTCTTCTTTCATTTTCCCCACTCTAGTTGGGACAGGAGGTTCATACTTCTTTTTCTCCTCCTTGTTGTCCTTCTTGCCACCTCCAGGACCTTGACCACCACTCTGAGTTTGATCCATCTTGCTTTGGCTGCTCTCGCCGCTGCTACTGACTCCATGTAGTTCTCAATGTGACTTAACCAAAGGAAGTTAACTCCAATTCTCTATCCTAAACTGATTTCGGACACAGGAAGGCATCTTCCCAAGGGATATGGTAATACTTTAATTATTATTGAGAATAAAGCCATTTCCAGGCTGTTAAGTTATTGTCCACTCCTCACCGAGAAACAAAAGTGGACTCTTCCTGCTCATGCTGGTAGGCAGAGGGACAAATACAAGTGAATTTGTTAGCCCTTACTCAAGTAGTACTAGTCCTTTGGAAAATAAATAATTTAACTTCTTTTGGATAAATAGGCTATGCAAATGTTGGAATCCCTACCTGTCATATACGTTGTCTCTCAGTATCTGGAGGATTTGGTCCAGGACCCCTGAGGACACCAAAACTTTGCAGATGCTTAAGTCCCTTGTATAAGATGGTGTAGTATTCGCAAATAACCTACTCATACTGGTTTACTTTAAATCATCTCTGGCTTACACACAATGCCTAATACAATGAAAATGCTATGAAATAGTTGTTTAACTGTATACTTTAGGGAATAATAACAACAAAGGAGTCTGTATATGTATGTTTAGTACAGAGGAAACCTAACTAAATAGTGCATGTCAACAATAATGTAATCTTTTTTTATATATGTTTGTGATTGGTTGAATCTGCAAATGCTGAACCTGCAGATACAGAGGGCCATTTACAGTTAGTATTGCCTAGTGCTAGAGCACTAGAACAGTATTTTGTACATAATGAGCACTTAGAAATTTTCTTTTGAATTGAGAAGATAATGCATAATAATATGTAATAATACAAATACTGGGCCTATCCTAATGAAACCATTTATTAAGAATTAAGCCTGAAAAGAAATGGAGGTATGATGCTTGTTGGATTGGAAGACAAACCCTCTGCCTAACATATAAGGTGCCTTAAATGCCTAATGTTTTATTTTATTTATATAAAAACTGCCTTCTGGGACCAACAGGTGGTATGGAGGTTGGGGCTGCTGGATTCCACATGGCTGACTGCATAGTTCAAATCCATGATCAGCAGCTTGAGAAAAAACACTGGGTGCATGTGCTTGTGTGACTAGAATCCCAAGAGGAGAATGGAGGAGGGACGAGCAGTTAGCGTAATGGCTATGTTGCTGGACTCCCACGTAGTCGACCACAGTTTGCGTCTGGATGCGGTGCCTTGAAACTCACGCCGGGCGCATCTGCGTGCATGCCCAAAATCCCGAGAGAAGAATGGAGAAGGGATTGCGGCGTGGCCATCCCCCCGGGAGGTGATTTCTCGCTTTCTATCTCTCTGTCTCTCTCTCTGTGTCTGGCGAGCATACGTGCTCTATAGCAAAAACCTCTAAAAAAATAAAAAAAGAGGAGAATGGAGGAAAGGGGATTGTGGCATGGCTATCCCCACCCCCCCACTGGGAGGAAATGTCTCACTTTCCCCCTCTCCTTATCTCTTTCTGTCTCTCTAGGCACATACCACAGAGAAAATGTTTAAAAAATTTTAAGTATTCCAAAAACCTATTTTCTGATATTCATATATTCTGACTAGCATCCTGGCCATCCTATAAATAAATTTCCCAAATATCTGAAAGAGCTCAAGCCTAGTGAAGTGTGACACACCCATAAGGTATACCATAATGCGATGTCCACCTTTGATCCAGGTGTTATTACTGTAACATCTTGTTGGTATGTGTTCTTATATGCAAATCTGAAGAACCCATCACAATTAAACATCTCTTACATTTATGAACAAATAAATTGAGTTGAGGTGAATATGCCTGTGAAGATAAAGTTTATCTAGAAAAGACACTGCTGTATAAACTTTAAAAGAATAAAATAAGGGCCAGAGAACTATGAGGAAGAGGTGGTTGACCATTCTTTACTGATTGTGGCTACACCTTATTCACTATGTGACTAACTGTGACAAGCCATTCTTTCTCAAGGTAATTCCAGGTTTGCAGTCCCTCTTAAGTCTGATCATGCATCCTCCCTTAAAATAATTCTTAAGGGAGCAGCAGTTAAAATAATTCTTAAGGGACCAGCAGTTGGCGTAATGGCTATGTTGCTGGACTCTCACATAGTCGACCACAGTTCAAGTCCCAGACCCAGTGGCTTAAACTCATGCTGGGTGCATGTGTGTGCGTGCCCAAGATCCCGAGAGGAGAATGGAGGAGAAGGGATTGCGGTGTAGTCACCCCCCCAGGGGGTGATTTCTTGCTTTCTGTCTCTCTGTCTCTGTCTCTCTGGCAAGTGCACACGCTCTATAGCAAAAAAAAAA
>NW_006207862.1:1478810-1479837 GCF_000334495.1 Tupaia belangeri chinensis
TTTCTTTACTGATTGTGGCTACTCCTTATTCACTATGTGACTAACTGTGACAAGCCATTCTTTCTCAAGGTAATTCCAGGTTTGCAGTCCCTCTTAAGTCTGATCATGCATCCTCCCTTAAAATAATTCTTAAGGGAGCAGCAGTTAAAATAATTCTTAAGGGACCAGCAGTTGGCGTAATGGCTATGTTGCTGGACTCTCACATAGTCGACCACAGTTCAAGTCCCAGACCCAGTGGCTTAAACTCATGCTGGGTGCATGTGTGTGCGTGCCCAAGATCCCGAGAGGAGAATGGAGGAGAAGGGATTGCGGTGTAGTCACCCCCCCAGGGGGTGATTTCTTGCTTTCTGTCTCTCTGTCTCTGTCTCTCTGGCAAGTGCACAAACCCTATAGAAAAAAAAAAAAAAAAAAAAAAAGAATTATTTTCTTTAACTTTATTTATTTATTTATTTTAATTTGACCAGAGAGGGACAGAGTGAGAGAGACGGAGAGGGAGAAAGCAAGCTACCAGGTCTGGGACTTGAATCATGGTCAGCCATGTGGGAGTCCAGTGCCCTTAACCACCACGCCACTTGCTGGTCCCTTTAAAATTTTTACTTTAGACATTCCTTATTTATTTACTTTTTTACATTATAAAATATATCAAACATCTAAACAAACTGGATGATGGCACAGTGGTAAAATGTGACATTCTGTGAGGCGGACTTTCATGAGAAAGTTCTGGATTAAGGTTCTAAGACTTCCTTGAGTACTCTGTGTACACATATGCCCATGATGGGGACTGGCTGAGGCTGGGGGATAGTTTGCATCATCAAGACTCTGCTGGGGATGCTATCTCTCCCTCTCTCTCTTGTGTGC
Organism: Tupaia belangeri chinensis; assembly: GCF_000334495.1. NCBI lineage: Eukaryota > Metazoa > Chordata > Mammalia > Scandentia > Tupaiidae > Tupaia > Tupaia belangeri. The sequence goes on from NW_006207862.1 coordinate 1,479,669, forward strand.
TCATGGAAGAAATAAATAAATAAAATTTTAAATGCACACACACAGAAAATAACTGACACCTACGTATTTGCCATGGAGATTTTATTGTATTTGTTGCATTTAAAAACAATAACAAAAAAATATTCTAGATAAGTGAAGTTATGGCCCTTTCATCTCTTTTCCTCTTTCC
>NW_006207862.1:1479849-1487887 GCF_000334495.1 Tupaia belangeri chinensis
TGATTATTACTATCTTCAAGGTGGTATGTATTCTATTTTTTTTTTTAACTTGCCATAGGGCATGTGTGCATGCTAGAGAAAGAAAAAAAGACAGAGAGATAGAAAGAGAGGGAGGGAGAAAGCACCCTTTTTAGGGAATGGTCACATTACAATCTCTTCTCCACCTGCTCCTCTTTTTGAAATTTTGGGCACGCATGCCCATGTACTTGTGGTTTTTAAGCTGCTACATCTGAGACTGAAATAGTACATTGGCCCATGTAAGATCCAGCTTCCTCAACTACCAGACTAGAGGCTGGTTCTCTGTTTTAATGCTTCTACCGTATGTGTAACAGTTGGTAATATAATATTCTTTTACTTTTTTATTTATTATTATCATTGTTATTTTAATTTGCTATAGTCACCAGAGAGAAACAGAGAACAAAAATGAGAAAGCAAGCCACTAGGTTTGGGACTTGAACCACAGTTGACCATATGGGAGTCAAGCGCCCTAACCATTATGCCACCTGCTGGCCCAAAACTACAATATTTTTAAGTGTATTTATTTCTATTTATTTACTTAATATTTTTTAAGAGTAATTTTTGCTATTGGGCATGTGCGTTTGCCAGAGAGAAAGAGACAGGAAGCATGAAATCAGGATTCTTGGCATGCCTACATATGTACCCAGTGTGAGTTTGAAGTCATAGAGTCCGGAACTTGAACTCTAGTCAAACATGTGAGAGCCCAGCATCGCCATTTTGTCACCTGCTGGTCCCTTAAGTTTATTTATTTATTACATGGGTGACAGAGACAGACAGGAAGAGAGATAGTAGTTTTGTTTTGTTTTGTTTTCTCTTTCTACTTTTGTCACAGAGTGTGTGCATTCATTGGAGAGACATAGAAAGAGAAAGAGGGAGAGAGAAATCATCCCCCAGAGGGGAAGGCAATGCCTCAGTTTTTTTCCTCCATTCATTGTTCTCTCAGGATTTGCGGCATACACACATATACACCCAATGTAATCTTCTTCTTCTTCTTCTTCTTCTTCTTCTTCTTCTCCTTCTCCTTCTCCTTCTCCTGAAAAAAACGTATTTTTCAAGCCACTGGATCCAGGACTTAAACTTCATAGCTGGCCATTTGAGATCCAGTGCCTTAACCACCATACCATGTACTGGCCCGCTATTTGTTTTTAAACTTACTTTATTTCCATGATATTTTACATTTAAAATTTTCCTTTTTTAAACACAACATTATATTTTAGAGATTTGTCTATATTGTTTCATTTTGTTATAAATTTCTATTGTAGAAATAAATCAGAATAGTTGCATTTTCTACTGGTTGATATCAGTTGTTTCCAAGATTTAGTACTATGAAAATTGCTGCAATGGGGGCCAGCAGGTGGTGTGATGGTTAAGGTGCTGGATTCCTACATGGCCAATCACGGCTCAAGTCCTGGACCTAGAGGTGTGCTCACTTTCCCTTTCTCTCTCTTTGTCTCTCTCTGGTCAAATTTAAAATTAACAGTAACAAATAAAAATAATTAAATAAATAATTTTAAAAAGTTTTAAAATGCTGCAATATGCATATGCTCAATTTTCTCTACGTTATGTATCTACATAGGAATGACATGTCTTTTCATGTAGTTTATGATAAAATTTTCAGGATAGAAGTTTTTGCTTCAGGTTTTTAAACTAGCTGAGATTTATTTTCGTGTATGTCATAGGGTAGGAATCTAATTTTATCTTTTTCTGTATAGAAAAATGTAAAAATTTTCCATCTCTTCACATTAAACTGTAATACTTCAGATATATCTCTCTAATAGATAGAAATTTCAAAAAAAAAAAACCTGCAATGCCATTATTCAAAATTAATGCAAATCCTTTATATTATTTACTCCCTCATTCATGTTCAAATTTCCCCAAATGTCTTTTGGCAGTTGATTCTTCATATCAGGATTCAGCCAGTCAACATATTGTATTTTTCTGATACATCTCTTACATATATTATAGTTTTCCCTTTTTCATTTTTTTTTTTTCAGTTTTTGTTATAGAACACATGTACTCACCTAGGAGAGACAGAAAGAGAGAGAGAGAGAAAGTGAGAAATCACTCCCCAAGGGGGATAGCCATGCTGCAATCCCATCTCCTCCAGAGATTTGGGGCATGCATGCACAAGTGCTCAGCATAACTTTCATGTCACTGGGTCCAGACTTGAACTGTGCAGTCAGCCAGGTGGGATACAGCGCCTTAACCTCCATGTCACTGGCCCTCTCCTAACTTCTTTATGGCATTTATTTATTTAAGACACTGGGTCATTTATAAAACTTCTGCATTCTGAATTTAGTTGACTATATACTTTCTGTATTGTTTAACAGTCACTTATTCACCACACTTTATAAAACTAATAATTAGATCTAGGTGCTTGATTAGATTTAGGTTCAATCCTTTTTCTTACTTTAGTAGGAACAGGGATTGAGGTGTGAGGAGAACTTGTTGAGGGTGCTTGTCTTTCTTTTTGTCTTTCTTTCTCTTGTGCACATTCACAATTTCTCACATTGGCTCTCATAAAATAAATAAAAATAGAGACTACTCCATAGTGCAATGGGGAGGCACTACTCAGGAGAGGCCAGATCTCACGTGGCAGCTGAGGTTCAAATTCTTGGTTTGTAGTCTGAAACACTCCAGGCATGTGTGCATTGGTGTCCAAGATCTGACAGGTTAGACTAGAGAGTGGGCAAACCATTCTCCTCTCGGGATTTTGGACATGCACGCACATGCGCCTGGCATGAGTTTAAGCCACTGGGTCCAGGACTCAAACCGCTGTCTACCACATGAGAGTCCAGCAATGTAGTCATTACGCCATCTGCAGGTCCTGGAGCAATTTGATAAAATCTATCAAAATTATAAAATGTAGATACTCATTTTCTTAATGATCCTGTTGCCCTAGGGGCTGGAAGTTCTGTCAGCAATCTTCAACTCTGAGTCCCTTCAAGTCTTGTCTCAGCTGCAGTTGCCTCACCCAGATCAAGCGGATGGTTACAGAGGCCCTGATATTTCCACCTACTGCAGGACAACTCTGATGAGTCATTTCAGCTCCACAACTTCCCAGAGGGTCAATTTTTCCCTTTGCCTTATTCCTCTTCCTCCATTTCCCTTCCATAGCTAAGGACTCTAAATTTGTCCCCAAAGTATATCCACTGCTTTTGCAAACCTAGGACCTGTCCTGTGAATCCAGTTGTGTTACTGCTGCACCACTGCCTGGCTCCTACTTTGGAATGTTAAACCATGTAAATGTGTTACATAATGATTAGAAGAAACATTTACCAATGAATTTCTGACTTTTACAATTACATATGAAAAAGGATATACAGCCAACTTTGATAAAGTAAAAATTTAAATAAAGACTAATCTGTTAAATAAGAAACAAAATATTGTACAGACTAATTCCTAATTAAAAACTGCACATATACAGATACATATTGATGTATGCATAGTAAAAGGATACAAAAACTTTAGTGTTTATCATGTGGATTACATTGAAGTAAAGAGGAGGATTTATTTTTTCTTTCTTTTTTTTTTGCAGAGGTTTCTGCTATATGGTACATGCACTTGCCAGAGAGACAGAGAGAGAGACACAGAGACAGAAAGCAAGAAATCACCTCCCAGAGAAGATGGTCATGCCACAATCCCTTCTCCATTTTCTTCTTGGGATCTTGGACACACATGCACACATGCTGGCATGAGATTTTAAGTTGGCAGGGTTCAGGACTTGAACTGTGATCAACTATGTGAGAGTTCAACGACGTAACCATTATTCCATCTGCTGGTTCCTTTTTTTTTGTTTTTAATTTTTTGCTATAGGGCATGTGTGCTCACCAAAGAGAGACAAAGGGAAAGGAGAGAGAGAGAGAGAAAGAGGGAGAGAGAAAGTGAGAAATCAACCACCTGGGGGGAATAGTCATGCCGCAATCCTTTCTCCTCTGGTCTCCTCTCAGCACTATGGGCATGCACACACGTACACCCCATGTGATTTTCAAGCTGAATTGAACTTGAATTGCACAGCTGGCCATGTCAGATTCAGCTCCTTAACCTCCACACCACTTGTTGACCCCCCACTTTTTAAAAAAATTTTTGCTGGAGGGTGCATGCACTCACTAGAGAGACAGAGATAGAGAGGGAAAATGAGAAAGGACCCCTCCCCTCCATGTGGGATGGTCATGCTACAATCCTTTCTCTTCCTATTTTCACCCCCTCTGGGTTTTGGGCATGCATGCACATTCAACCAGTGTGTTTTTCAAACTGCCAGGTGTGGGACACGAATCACATAATCGTCCATGTGGGATCCATGTGCCTTAACTACCGCACCACTGGCTAGCCCAATTTTTTCCCTTGAAATGCTTCTCAGTTGTCTGAATTTAAGGATACACCTACCTTGGTAATTAAAAAATAATGTTTAAGGGGCCAGCAAATAGTGTGGTGGTTAAGGTGTTGGACAATCCTACATGTCAACCACAGTTCCAGATCTGGACCTAGTAACTTGCTTTCTCATTTCCCTCTCTCTCTAATCAAATTAAAATAAATGAATGACTAAATAAAATTAAATAAATAATTATTTTAAAAAATAATGTTTAAAGGGTCAACATGTGGCATGGTAGTTAAGGCAGTAGACTCGCAAATCTGACCATGGTTTTAGTCTTGAACCCAGTGGCTTGAAAATCATGCCAGAAACGAGTGATCAAAATCCCAGGAAAATGGAAGAGAAGGGATTGTGGCATGGTCATCCCCCTCCAGGAATGATTTCTCACTTTCCCTCTCAGTGTTTCTCTCTGTCTTTCTCCAGTGAGTGCACATGCCCTATGGTAAAAACCTTTAAAAATGGTTTAAAAATTATATAAGACAAACTAAAATTTAAAAATATGAAGGAAACCAACTTAGTAATTATTTTAGAGGAAACTTTAGATTACAGTTGTAGGAGGTTGAAAAACTACCTAAAATAATTTAAGGAAACTGGAACACCCATGCTTTTTCTCTCTTGTTTAATCTTGACTCATCAAGATGACTGGTTCAATTACTTAATTTCTTTTTTTGAGACAGATTTTTTGCCATAGGGTGAATGTGCTTGCCAGAAAGACAGTGAGACAGAAAATGAGAAGGCACCCTCCATTCTCCTCTTAGGATTTTGAGCACGCACACACACATACCTGGCATGAGTTTCAAGCCTCTGGGTCTGGGATTCAAACTACAGTTGACCATGTGGGAGTCTAGCAGTTCAACCACCACGCCAGCTGCTTGTCCCAAAATTTTTACAACATGTAGAATTTTAGTTGCAAATATGAAAAACTTCTGGAACTGGAATCAGGACATTTTTTTGGCCCCGTGTAAATTAATGTGCATTTATTCTTACTGGTGTTATATAATCAACTAAAAGTAAAAAAGATAACTACCATCTGACTTTAATAATAAAAGTAAAAGTAAAATGACAAAGCAATTAAAAGGTTGATGATGAATGTTCTAGTCCATTTTAGAATGAAGTCTAGGAAATAGAGAAACTGAGGAACCCTTAATTTTTTTCTACATAAAAACAATTTAAACTAATAGAAAAAGATGCAAGAGTACAAATATCATTTATTTGAATTAACCAATTTTAACATTTTGCTGCATTTGCATTATAATTTCTCTCTCTAGATATGTATTTTTTGAAGTTTATTTATTTATTTTTTCCATGAGAGAGACTCCCCTCCTCCCCATCCGCCCCCCTGCCACACACACACACACACACACACACACACACACTCTGCATAGCACCTTCATGCAGTGATCCATCCCTAGCTTCACCCAGCCTGGATCAGGATGCCAAGGGAAACACGGGGCACAAACCAGGGACCTCTCCATGTAGGTCCAATATTGTCTAGCATTGTGTTACCACTGTGCCACCAACTGAACCCTCTCTCTAGATATTTTAATTAATTTTTTAATCCACTTGAGAATGCATTGCATATTATCACATCTTTTTACCTCTTCATATTTAGTGTGGATTTATTAAGAAAAAAGATATACCTTTGCATAACCACCACAGTAAACATTATCAAATGTAGGAACTTCTTTTATCTAATATATGATTCATATTCCAATTTTGTAATTGTTCCATAGGTATTTCATAGCCATTTCCCCACTCTGGCACAAATTCCAATTTAGGGTTATGTATTCACTTAAGCTGTCAAGTCTTAGTTCCTTTTGATATTTAACAGTTAGTTCCTCCCCCTTTTACATATTTTCTTCCTTTTTTTTTTTTTAGATTTTTGCTATAGGGTGTGTGTGCTCACTGGAGAGACAGAGAGACAGAAAGTGAGAGATCACTCTCCCCTGCCCCTTGCCAGTGGGTGTGGCCACATTGCAATCCCTTCTCTTCCATTCTCCTCTTGGGATTTTGGGCATGCACATACACACACCTGGCATGAGTTTTAAACTGCTGGGTCTGGGACTTGAACTGTCGTCAACTATGTGGGAGTCCAGCAACGTAACCATCACATCTCCTGGTCCCTACATTTTCTTTCATGATGTCTACTTCATAGAATGTTCCTCAGTAAAGGTTTGGTTGGTATTTCCTCATTAGATTCAAGTGACAATGTTCTTAGGGAATCACATCTAGAAGCATGTGGTCAAGCATTGTATAGTTTCTCCCCTGCATAGGTACCATTTTTCCTTGCAATAAATGTATAATCTGTGGGGAGATACTTTAAAAACATAAAAAATCCTCCTTATAAAACTTTGCCTCTCCCAATCTAGTATCTATTAATGGTATTTGTCAAACTAATCTTTACTATAATAGTTGCAAAATGGTGATTTTCCAACTCTACCACTCTGCATGTCAGAATTTGGGAATTCTGCTTTAAAGAAAACAGTTGTCCCCTTTGGCATGAGTGACAGAATAAGACCCTGGATGAGTTTGCATTTTTTTCACAAAGTCAGACTTTATTTTTGAGTCTAAAATTTAGCATAACAAAGCAGTCAATTCAAAGTATGCAAACGACTAACCAGTCACCCTGATTAGTCTCTGGAGGCAAAGAGGTAGTCATGGGTCCCCAGATGTTCCAAGCATTTCCTGCAGCCATGTCAATAGGCCCTACTGATAGCAGTCTTAGAGGTCTCATGAGGGATCTAAGGTAGATGCTGAGACCAAGACGAAGGCAATCAGTCCTGGAGGAAGTGTCAGATACCAAGGTCTGCAAGTCTCTTGGAGAGTGGCCAGAAGTGATGTGCTCTGGTCATGGAGCCAGAAGCGAATGGCAGAGTAGCTCTTTGAGGGCACTTATACCCTGAAGGTTTTGTTTGTTTGTTTGTTTGTTTTTGTTTTTTTGTATAAACCATTTAATTTGTTGAACTTTTTGGGTACTTTGATAAATCATCACTGCATTCCAACTGAGCCATTAATCTTGTAACTTCATCAACATTAACAGGTTCATTTTCAAGATGCTGCTGAGGAATCAGATCTTTTTGTAGAGGTTCAAGAGAAAGGCCTCTTGGGAACCAGCAGTTAGCGTAATGGCTATGTTGCTGGACTCCCACGTAGTCAACTGCGGTTCGCATCTCGGACCCGGTGGCTTAAATCTCACGCCAGGCGCGTGTGCGTGCGTGCCCAAGATCCTGAGAAGAGAATGTAGGAGAAGGGATTGCGGCATGACCATCCCCCCTGGGGGGTGATTTCTCGCTTTCTGTCTCTCTGTCTCTGTCTGTCTGGCGAGCGCACGCGCCCTATAGTGAAAACCTCTCAAAAAAAAAAAAAAAAAAAAAACCTTAAAAAAGAGAAAGGCCTCTTGGGACCAGCAGTTAATGTAATGGCTATGTCGCTGGATTCCCATGTAGTCGACTACAGTTAGAGTCCCAGACCCGGTGGCTTAAACTCACACCTGGCGTGTGTGCGTGTGTGCCCAAGGTCCTGAGAGGAGAATGGAGGAGAAGAGATTGTGGTGTGACCATTCCCCCTGAGGGGTGATTTCTCGCTTTCTATCTCTCTGTCTCTCTCTGTCTTTCTGGCGAGTACATGCGCCCTATAGCAAAAATCTCT
>NW_006207862.1:1488269-1488811 GCF_000334495.1 Tupaia belangeri chinensis
CATTCCTGTTATGCCTTTAGTTTAGCAGGCAAAGCAAAGAATTAAGGTGTACAATTGGTGTCACACTTTTTACTGCTCAATGCAGTTTTGTCATTACAGAGTTCATATAATATTCATATAATATTCAACTCCAAACTTGTCCCTACGATTAAGTTGACCACTTTCTTAGTTTTTGAACTCTTATTTCTGTGAGTCTGTATTTAATTTTCCTGATATAGCACACCCTTGAGAACTTCTTGGAGATTTGATCTGGTGCTGGTAAATTCTTTCATGTTTTGTTTATCTGAGAATGTTCTTGTCTTTTCTTCCCACATGAAAGATAATCTTGCTGGGTACAGTATTCTTGGCTGAAATTGCTTCTCTCTTAACACTTTGAATATATTTTCCCATTCTTTCCTCGCTCTCTCCTCGCTCACATTGTTTCCAATGGGAGATCTGCTGTTAGCCTGATGGGATGTCCTTTGTAGGTAACTTGATGTTTTTCTCTTGCCAATCTTAGTATCTTGTCTTTGTCTGCGGTTTTGGTCAACCTGGCTATAATG
>NW_006207862.1:1492499-1493210 GCF_000334495.1 Tupaia belangeri chinensis
CGAGCCCCCGCCCCCTAAAGTGAAAACCTCTCAAAAAAAAAAAAAAAAAAAAAACCTTAAAAAAGAGAAAGGCCTCTTGGGACCAGCAGTTAATGTAATGGCTATGTCGCTGGACTCCCATGTAGTCGACTACAGTTAGAGTCCCAGACCCGGTGGCTTAAACTCACACCTGGCGCGTGTGCGTGTGTGCCCAAGGTCCTGAGAGGAGAATGGAGGAGAAGAGATTGTGGTGTGACCATTCCCCCTGAGGGGTGATTTCTCGCTTTCTATCTCTCTGTCTCTCTCTGTCTTTCTACACCCCCTATAACAAAAAAACCTAAAAAAAAAAAAAAAAAAAAAAAAAGAGAGAGAGAGAAAGTCCTCTTGAAAAGTGTGCACATTCTTTTTGTATGTTTACAAAAGCTTTATTCATTCTATTAACTTTTTCATCATTCACAATGTTTATCTTCTTAAGATCTGTGTAACTGGTTTTGCTTTGTTTTTAGCCTTGAAGTTTTTTTGGCTGGCTATGTGAAATACATTCCTGGACTTCTGACCTCTAAATTTGTCCTTGGCCATTGTCAGACCTTGGACACCCACCAGAGTGGATGAAGTTTCTTAAATTAGCATTGTCTAAGGTTAGCACATAGGGAGTCTGTCCACCTTGGTTTAGGTGGACCAGCATTCTGGAGTTACCAGGATTGGGCATTCCTATTACTCCCTCAAGGCATT
>NW_006207862.1:1493597-1494810 GCF_000334495.1 Tupaia belangeri chinensis
ATGAGAGATCTGCTGTTAGCCTGATGGGATGTCCTTTGTAGGTAACTTGATGTTTTTCTCTTGCCAATCTTAGTATCTTGTCTTTGTCTGCGGTTTTGGTCAACCTGGCTATAATGTGTCTTGGAGAAGATCTTCTTGGGTTGATTCTATTTGGGGTCCTTGGTATTTCTTGGGACTGGATCTTCGAATGTCTCTCTAGGTTTGGAAAGTTTTCTTGCAGGATTTCATGGAATAGATTATCAATGCCTTATGAGTCTCTTTAACTTCTAGAATGCCAATTATCTGGATGTTTGGACATTTGATGGTATCTAGTACTTCTCGTATATTATTCTCAAATTTTTGGCCCAAGTATATCTTAATAATCTTAAGCAAGATATTTTGGGGCCAGAAGGTGATGCAGCAGTGAAATATGACACTCTAGGAGGCAAGCCCACAAGATCCCAGTTCATGCAAGAGACTTCCTGAGTTTGCTGGTTGCAATGTGCCCATGATCCAGACCGGCTGAAGCTGGGCCTGGATCATGGTGTCAGTACTCTGTTGGGGATGCTGTCTTTCCTTCTCTCTGTCTACTGCTTAGTCTCTCAGTCTCTCTTGCTCATGGAAGAAACAAATTGAAAAAAAAAAAGACATTTTATACTTCATACTTTTTATTTTCTCTGGCTATAAGAACTACTTTGTGGGCCTGCTCCATGGTGCAGCAGTAATGAGCTGCTCAAGAGAAGCCACAACATGGCAATTGTGTTTGAATCCTCAGGCTGAACATCATGAAATGTGCCAGGCAGTTGTGTGAGTGTACAAGATCTCACAGCCTGGAAGACAGGAGAAGGGGGATCAGAGAAGGGGGATCATAGTGTGACTAGACTCGTGAAGGGTGCTTGTCTCTCTGTTTCTCTCTTACTCTCATGTACCATGCATGATCTCATTATGAATAAGGAAGCAAACTTTATGTATATAAAAAGGTTTACTCCATACTTACTTTGCAAAGATTTGTGGAAATGGAGTTTTAAGAAATTAAGTTGCTGGATTCAATTTCTTTTTATGTTAGGAGTGATGGTAACCCTTGTGGAGCAATCTTGGGAGTAGAAAGCTGAAAGAAAACCGTTGAGTTACACTTAGTTTTTTTTTTTTTTTTTTTTTTTGTGAGAGATTTTTTAATAGAGGGCACATGCGCGCGAGAGAGAGAGAGAGAGAGAGAGAGAGAGAGAGAGAGAAA
>NW_006207862.1:1496970-1502601 GCF_000334495.1 Tupaia belangeri chinensis
TTCAAATTCTTGAAGTTCAGTCTGAATGTTCAGGAGCAAGCAGGCAGAAGTGATCTAGAATCTCTTTGCCGTTCTGTTGTGATCGCTGGTGCAGCCGATTCAGTAGATATTGAGGAATATTTTAACCCTATTAGTATTTGGATGTTTAGCTACAGTGCTCTTAGATCCGTCTAAAAACACATTAAATGGATATTGGAGAGTGGAGAGACAAGAAAAAGGAAAATGAAAATGAGAGAGAGAAACAACAACAAAAAGAGGAAAAAAAAGACAAAAAAAAGAAAAAAATTGTAGCTACTATTTTTCTCTTTTTAAAAAATATCACAAAATAGAAAACCGTGTGACATGCTTGCATGACGTGCGAAATACCTAGTTCGCTAGAACCATGTGGAACCTTCTTCTGAAAGCCTGGCCTCTTCTGCCTGGGTGGGAGGACCAGAGCGATAATTAAAAAGATAAAAGGTGGAGCTGAGAGCAAGAGAAAAACTTTGCCTTTAAAAAAAAATGTAAAAAGGAAAAATTATAAAAAAAAGGGAAGACAGAAGCAGGGAGAGACAGAAACAGAGACACAGAAACAGAGATAGAAGGCTGGGGGAGGCAGGGGGGGCTCCCTACCGCTAGCTCGTTTGCTGGAGGCTGCATTATCAGTAGAAAATCTTCATTCCCTGAAATACCTAGTTTGCTGGAGCCATGTGGAACCTTCTTCTGAAGGCCTGGCCTCTTCTGCTGCTAGCTAGTTTGCTGGAGGCTGAATATTCAGTAGAAAATCTTCATTCCCTGAAATACCTAGTTTGCTGGAGCCATGTGGAACCTTCTCAGTTTTTTGTTTTTTTTTTTAATACTTATGTACTTGAACACAATTAGTTTGACCATAATTATTAGGAAAGAACACTCACTGTAACAGCAGTTATAGATTATGAGTCACTAGATAGCTATTAGAACCTCAAAATAAATTTGTGGTGAAAAATTGCATAGGCTTTGAAACATTATTACCGAATCCTGAAGATATGTGTAAAAAACATGGATATTACTTTGAATTAATTTGAAAGAAATAAAAACTTAATCAAATAACACTTTTATAGTGTTATTTTTATAGTGTAATAAGATGCTTTTGCAAAAGATGTTTCACTTTTTATAGTAGTTTGATATGCTGGAGACTGCTATGGTAACGCCTCAAATTATTATTTTTATATGATAAAGATGGATACACTATAAAATGTTTTAAAGAAGTCCATACATTTCTATTTTAACTGACTGAAATTAAGTATTGAAATTACATATCTGTGTTACTTTTGAAATACTGACAATGAAATAGAGATTATATATATTAGATTGTTTTGGCAATAGGATATGTGTGCATGCTGGAGAAAGACAGAGACTTTGAGAGAGGTAAAGTGAAAAAATCATCTCCTGGGGGAATGGCCATGCCACAATGTCTTCTCCATTCTCTTCTCAGGATTTTGGGAACATATACATATGTTCCTGGAATGTTTTTCAGGGTCTGGGACTTGAAACGTGTAGTTAGTCATGTGAGAATCCAGCATCTTAACCACCATGCCACCTGGTAGCCCACAGACACCATATTTTTTGTGTGACAGTACTAGCAGCAAAGACCAAATCAACTTCTTTGTTGTATATACTTAGTATTCAATTTCAATCCCAATGCCATCATTGTATGGGAATCACCTGGAACTTTTTGCATGGGACACCTAGAACTTTTTTTTTTTCTAGGTTTTTGCCATGAGATCTATGTGCTGGCTGGAGAGAGACACAGAGAGGGAAAATGAGAAAATACCTTCCAGTGGGGATGGCCACACTGCAGTCTCTTCTCCATTCTCCTCTTGCTATTTTGGGCACATATGTACATGTGCCCATCATGATTTTCAAGTCACTAGGCCCAGGACTTGAACACTGGTTGCCCATATGGGAGTCCAGCACCTTGACCACCACATCATCTTCTGGCCCCTCACCTGAAACTTTTTTTATTTACGGAGATTTTTGTTACAGGGTGTATGTGTTCACTGGAGAGACAGAGAGACAGAAAGTTTAAAAATCTCATATCATCTGCTTGCCCCTCACCTGAAACTTTTTTATTTAGGGAGATTTTTGCTACAGGGTATATGTGTTCACTGGAGAGACAGAGAGACAGAAAGTTAAAAATCACCCCCCTCAGGGGGGTTGGCAATATTGCAATTCCTTCTCTTCCATTTTCCTTTTGGGATTTTGGGCATGCATGCATGCATATTCTCCTGGTGTGAGTTTTAAGTCACTGGGTTCAGGACTTGAACCATGGTCAACTACATGGGATTCCAGCAATGTAACCATTAAGCCATCTGCTGGCCCCTCTCACCTGGGACTTTTAAAATCCATATTCTTTTTTTTTCAAATCTATATTCTTTTCTTGTTGTTAATGATTATTTATTAAATTTTATTTATTTATTATTATTATTCAGTTTGACCAGAAATAGAGAGGGAACGTGAGAAGCAAGCCACCAGGTCCAGGACTTGAACTATGGTCGGTTTTAACCACCATGCCACCTGCTGGCCCCTTAAAATCCATATTATGGAGCAACATTCTGGTTCACTGATACAGTATATCTCATTGTCTCAGTCTGTTATTGCATCACTAACAGAAATACTTAACACTGGGTGATTTATAAAACAAAATAGAAGTTTATTTGTGAAATTGAGGATTCTGGTAGCTGGAAAGTTCAAGGCATCATAAGATGGTGGAAGGCAAAACTTTTAGCAGAACAGAGCATAGTCTGTATTCATGAGCTTCTCTCTCTTGTTCTGGTACCATTCCCTTGGCTTATATACCCACCAGAACTCAGTCATATGGCTCTCCACTTCAGTGACATCATAACACCCAAAGGTCCCATCCTGGACACTAGGAAGGAATGAGGCTTTCTTTCTTTCTTTCTTTCTTTCTTTCTTTCTTTTTTTTTGAGAGATTTTCGCTATAGGGCGCGTGCGCTCGCCAGACAGACAGAGACACAGAGACAGAAAACGAGAAGTCACCCCCCCCCAGGGGGGATGGTCACGCCGCAATCCCTTCTCCTCTCAGGATCATGGGCACGCACGCACACGCGCCCGGCGTGAGTTTTAAGCCACCGGGTCCGGGACACGAACCGCGGTCAACTATGTGGGAGTCCAGTGACATAGCCATTATGCTAACTGCTGGTTCCCAGGAATGAGGTTTTCACTCAACACCTTTTCAGGATGATCAAGTCCCAAAAAATCCCAATGGACTTTTTTAGTGTCATCCAAATTCAAAACATGAACCTTTAGAGGACATACTATTATCTAAACCATAACATTTGTGATCCATGAATCTGTCTTTTTAAGTTTTCTTCAGGTAATTCAAGGGCATTTAGTCATCAAACCGGTTTAGAACTATTGGATTTGGCAAAAATACATTTATACAAGGTCGCAAGTTTTATATATACAAGTTGTCCAAAGACAGGAACTGAGCTTATAAATTTTTATAAGTCCAGTAGCTTTTATGAGTCTTGCATAATAAGCATCTCGTATATGTTCATGACAGAAAATTTTTGTTTGCTTGTGGTTAGAGGGCATGCGCACTTGCCAAACAGAGAGAGAGAGAAAACCTCCCTATGAGGTGTGGTCACACTGCAATCCTTCCTTCATTTCTCCATTCTGTCAGGATTTGGAACATGCACACATATGCACCTGGCATGTTTTTCAAGTCGTTAGGGCAAGACTCAAACCTCAGTTGGCCATGTGGGATCCAGTTCCCTATGTATCACTGTGTTATGGGACTAGTCTGGTGAAAAGAATTTTTACTTCGGGAACTAGCAGTTAGTGTAATGGCTATATTGCTGGATTCCCACGTAGTTGACCGTGGTTCGCGTCCCGGACCCGGTGGCTTAGAACTCACGCCGGGCACATGTGCGTGCGTGCCCAAGATCCCGAGAGGAGAATGGAGAAGGGATTGCGGCGTGACCAACCCCCCTGGGGGGTGATTTCTCGCTTTCTGTCTCTATGTCTCTCTCTGTCTGGCGAGCGCACGCGCCCCTATAGCAAAAACCTCTTAAAAAAAAAAAAAAAGAATTTTTACTTAACTTTTATTGGTCAACAGAAGAGTCATATTACTAGTTTCTGCAGAGAATAAAAATGCTTGTTGCTGATATATATTCAGGTGACAGGGAAATCACCTTACACAGCAGCCTGAAATACAATATCAGATTGGTGGATCAGTTTCCAATGAAGAGCTTAGATATTTGGTTGAAACCCTGAATTTTTTTCTTTTCTTTTCTTTTTCTTTTTTTTTAGAGAGGCTTTTGCCTTAGGACATGTGTGCTCCCTGAGAAGACAGAGACAGTGAGAGGTAAAGCGAAAAATAATGGCCTGGAGGGGTTAGCCATGCCACAATCTCTTCTCCATTATCTTCCTAGGATCTTAGAAACACAAACTCACTTGGTGTGATTTTGAAGTCACCAGGTCCAGGACTTGAGCTGTGGTCAGCCACGTGGGAGTCCAGTGACATAACTGCTATGCCATCTGCTGGTCCCTGCAACCCTTAATTCTGCTTACTACTATGTTTATTTATTTATTTATTTTTTATTAGAATTTTTTGCTATAGGGTGTGTGCATTCGCTGGAGAGACAGAGAGAAAAAAATGCGAGAAATCATTTCCCCTCCCCCCACAGAGGGATGGCCATGTCACAATTCCTTCTCTTCTACTTTCCTCTTGGGATTTAAAAAATAATTAATTAATTAATTTTACATTCATTCAGTTACAGCATACAAAATGTGATTTCCCATCCAGAATATACTGCATAGTGGCTTCATCGTACATGTTATTGTGATAATTTTCCATTTCTAGTTTCATATATATATAATATATTCCCCCTATTTCTTTATTTCTTTTTTTTTTTTTTGAGAGGTTTTTGCTATAGGGCATGTGCACTCGCCAGACAGAGAGACAGAAAGCAAGAAATCACCCCCCAGGGGGGATGGCCACACCCGCAATCCCTTCTCCATTCTCCTCTCGGGATCTTGGGCACGCACGTACATGTGCCCGGCGTGAGTTTTAAGCCACCGGGTCCGGGACACGAACCGTAGTCGACTATGTGGGAGTCCAGAGACATAGCCATTATGCTAACTGTTGGTCCCTATTCCTCATCCGCTGCCATTACCCACTCTTCTCTCACACTGTCTCTGGTATCTACAGTTGCTTTCCATTCTTTATTTTTTTTTCCTCACATTTTGTTGATTCAAGAAATCTCTTAAATAATCTAACTACTTTCAATAGTAAGGTCAGTTGATATATATATATCTGAATACATGTCTGACTTTAGGCATGAAATTCTCAGGATCTTGGGCACGCATGCACACATGCCCAGTGTGAGTTTAAGCCACCGGGTCTGGTACTCAAACCGTGGTCAACTACGTGGGAGTTCAGAGACATAGCCATATGCGAACTGCTGGTCCCTGTCTTCTTAATAATATACTGTTACTTGTTTTAATCCCTCTCGTTGTCTGGAGTATAGTCTGTCAGAGGCTACATAATGTGTGAAAGTGTAATATTTAATGCAGAAAAGATAGAATCAATTGTGTCCTATAAAGTCATACATTAAAGAAGTTTGTAAGAATGTAAAATCAGGCTAA